>NW_021604563.1:12655159-12675991 GCF_004785775.1 Grammomys surdaster
ATTTCTAATATTATCCTGTTGTGAAAAATGAATTTCAAATAGAGGTCTCTAAGAAAATGAATATATAGGGATTAATGTGGAGAATATATTTGTTGTTGTTGTTTGTTTAGTACATGTTCCCATTAGTTTTTATTCAGGGTAGTTACAGAAATTAGTCTATCATGAAGTCCTCAAGGTTCTTTAGTTTAGAGCCATGTTTGTAAGTTGTGCTTACCATAATTCTCTGAGGACAGAATCTGTAAGAATCTACATAACTTTAGTAACTGGAGAAGTTCACTCAGATGGCTGAACTGTGAAAAGAAAATTAATTCTAAAAATAAGGACTGACTGTAATTTAACAGTTTTTTGGGGGGTAGAATATCTTTGGTTTTTAGTTTCTTCTTTTTGGATGTATATGAGTAGTTACAGGTTGTATTTTTATGTATTTGGGCTCTGTAAACTTAAATCTTCACTTGCTTAAATTATACTTTACAGCCTTAGTTTTAAAAACACAATATGTGTAAGCAGGCATTAAGAAAGCAAATGCAAGTACAAATGTATCAACTTATTCCAGACATAATCGCTCTTGCAAAACACTTCAACTTCCAAGGAAATAGTAATGGGGCCAGTGTGATTTTCAATATCCTTTTGCCTTTACAGAGAACATTTAATTTAAAGAAGTCATAGTATTTTCTGTTAACAAGAGTCTGAGCATAATAATAATAAGTTAAAAAAAAGCAAAAGAGAAACCCTAAGATTTCATTACGACAGAAAAAGATCATAACTAGAGTTTATGAAATGTTCATACAGAGTCCTCTTATGAGGACTGTGATAACTGGCTGCCTCTTTCAAAATAGTTTAATGTAAAAAATCAAATTTCAACAGACTCCTATAAGTAATAGAAAAAGAAAAAAACACTTTTGCATTGATTAAATGATGTCTATTTTCTTTCCAAGGTGGAAAAACAATAACTAGAATAAATAGTTGAAAACCTAAAAACATACAGATATTTGTAATTGAAGCAAATATTAGAGAACTTGAGGCCTAATGAATTCAGATTTCTGTACAACTTGCATCACTAACGTGTATGGGCTTGATCATTTTGGATCTCCTTTAAGGTATTTAAAATATTATAATTTTATATCCCTGAACTACTTTTAAAGCTGTTTCTAATAATTACTAAACCCTAGCATAAAATATTTATTCTAATTTAAATTTTTCTCTTTATAATTTCTATCTTTTACACAAGATATAACAATTATTAGTTATTAGCAGAGTGAGCACTGTTGAAATCATGTTTTGTCTTTATTTCTTTAACACTCTGTAAGGTTCAAATCAGGGCCTGCCATAGGCTAAGCCAGTGATCAATCTGTTAGCTTCATGTCCATCCACCCCATTATGTTTTTCATTAATTTGGAATTACAGCTGCACATGTTATGAAAGATGAATACATTGTAAGGCTATGGTATCATATTTAATTTTAACACTTAGTCTTAGGATCTATATTGTATCAATTAACAGTGATCCTTTATAATTTTTTTTTCATTTTATTATTGATTTTTTTTCAGAATAGTCAAAAGAAGAATCGGTTTGAGAACTAGGAAGTTAAAATTTGCTTTTTAGAAACTATTCAATTTTAACAGTCAGGATCACAAATGAATGTGACTTAAGTAAATGATCTGCTTTTATTTGTTTTAGATTAATTTTTTATTGGACAATTTTTTTACATTTCAGATGTTAACCCCTTACTCCATTTCCCTACCACCCAGAAATGCCTTATCCCATCCCTCCCTCCTGCTTCCATGAGGATGTGCCCCCACCCACCTGCCCACTCCCCACCTCCCTACCCTCGAATTCAGCCACACTGGGACACTCAGCCTTCACATGATCAAGGATATCCTTTCCCACCTATGCCCAACATGGCTATCCTCCCCTATATACACAGCTGAGTCATAGGTCCCTCCCTATGTGCTCCCAGGCTGTTGGTTTAGGCCCTGGAAGCTCTGGTTGGTTGCTATTGTTGCTTTCCCCCATGGGGCCACAAACCCCTTCAGCTCCTTCAGTCTTCTAACTTCTCCATTGCCAATCCCTAGATCAGTTCTGTGGTTAGCTACAATCATCTGCCTCTGTATATGTCAGGCTCTGGAATACCTCTAAGGAGACAGCTTTATCAGGCTATTGACAGCATGAACTTCCTGGCATCTACATCAGTATCTACCTTTGGTGACTGCATACATGATGGATACTCAGATGGAGCAGTGTCCAGACAGTCCCTCCTTCAGTTTCTGTCCCACACTTTGTCACTATATTTGATTCCATGAGTATTTTGTTACTCCTTCTAAGAAGGACAGAAGCTCCGACTCTTTGGTCTTCCTTCTTCATGAGCTTCACTTTGTCTGTGAGTTGTGTCTTGGGTATTTCAAGCTTTTGGGCTAATATCCATGTATCAGTGAGTGTATACCATGTGTGTTCTTTTGTGATTGAGTTACCTCACTCAGTATGATATTTTCTAGTTCCATCCATTTGCCTAAGAATTTCATGAATTCATTGTTTATAATAGCTGAGTATTAATCCATTGTGTAAATGTACCACATTTTCTGTATCTATTCCTCTGTTGAAGAACATCTGGGTTATTTCCTGCTCCATGTTATTGTAAATAAGGCTGCTATGAAAGTAGTGGAGCATGTGTCCTTGTTATTTGTTGGAGAATCTTTTGGGTACATGCCTAGGAGTTGTTTAACTGAGTCCTCAAATATTGCTATGTTCAATTTTCTGAGGAACCACCAGACTGATTCCAGAGTGGTTGTACCAGCTTACAATCCCATCAACAATGGAAGAGTTTTCCTCTTTCTCTACATCTTCACCAGCATCTGTTGTCACCTGAGTTTTTGTTCTTAGCCATTCTGACTGGTATGAGGTAGAATCTCAGAACAATGCAGCCAGGAAGACAGAGCTGCCTATCTGCTACATATGTACAGGGGCCTTATTATAGCTTACTTTTGTCCTTTGGTTGGTGGCTCAGACTCTTGGATCTCTGAACAATCCAAGATTGTTGACTCTGTTGGTCTTCCTATGAGGTTTCCATCTACTTCAGGACCTTTAATCCTTCCCTCAACTCTTCCATAAATGTCCTTGACCTCTGTCTAATGTTGGGCAGTGGGTATCTGTATCTGTTTCAGTTGTTGCATAAAGATTGCAAGGGAACAGTTATGGTAGGCTCATTTCGGTAAGCATGGCAGTGTATCATTAATAATGGCAGGGGTTGGTCCTTGGCCATGGGACAGGTTTCACGTTGGCCTGGTTATTGATTGGCCTTTTCTTCGTTCTCTGAACTATCCCTGCATTTGTTTTAGACAGGACAAATGTGTAGTCAAAAATTTGGTGGATTGGTTAGTGTCCTAATAGCTCCATTCTGGGTCTTGCCTGGCTAGAGGAAATGACCACTTCAGGTTTCATGTCCCCAGTGTTAGGAGTCTAGACTAAAGTGTTCTCCATTGATTCTTTGGAGCCTTCTCTATCCCAGGTCTCTGTGACTAACTAGAGATTCTCCTATCCTCCCTACCCCCAGCAGATGCAGATTTTCATTCATTCTCCTGGGCCTCTGGCCCTCTCTTCTATCTCTCCCTGCACCTGATCCTGCTTCTACATTTGCTTTACCCTCCTGTCTCCCACCCAGATCCCTCCCTCCCTCTGCCTTCTATGACCATGTTGTTTCCCCTTCTAATTATGATTCAAGCATTCTTGTTTAGGCATTCCTTCAGGTTTAACTTCTTGGTAGCTGTGTGGTTTATTATGTGATCTATTTATCTATAATAGCCACCTATCAGTGAGTCATACCGTGGAAGAACATTTGGGTCTGGATTACTTCACTCAGAATGATATTTCTTAGTTCCGTCCATTTGCCTGTAAAATCCATGTTGTCCTTGTTCTTTATGGTTGGATGCATAGTATTTGATTGTGTAATTGGACCACATTTTTTTGTATCAATTCTTCATTTGAGGGACAACTAGATTGTTTCCAGTTACTGTCTATTATGAATAATGCTGCTTTTAATATGGTGGAGAACATGTCCTTGTATTATAGAGGAACATTTTTTAGGTATATACCCAGGAACACTATAGGTAGGTCTTCAGGTAGACCTATTTCCAATTTTATGCAAAAACACAAGATAGATTTCCAGAGTTATTATACATATTTGTACTCCCAAAAGCATTGGAAGAATATTCCCCTTGTTTCACATCCTTGCCAGTATATGTTGTCTCTTGAGGTTTTGAACTTAGCCATTTTGGTTGGTGAAAGATGGAATGCCAGTGTCACTTTGATTTGCATTTCTCTGATGACTAAGGATGTTGAGCATTTCTTTTCTTTTTTCTTTTTCTTTTTTTTTTAAAGAAAGACATTTAATTGGGGATGGATTACAGTTCAGAGGTTAAGTCTATTATCATCAATGATGCTTATCATCATGGCACACTTTCAGACATGGTGTTGAAGGGTATCTGAGAGTTCTACATCCATATTTGCAGGCAGCAGGAAGGGAGATTTTGAGCCTATAGGCCTGGTTTGAGCTACTGAGACATGAAAGCCCATCCCCTAGTGACATGCTCCCACCTAAAAAAAATTTGGAACCTGAACATATTTTTAATGCTTTTCTACATTCAAGATTTCTCTATTGAGAATTCACTGTTTAGCTATGTACCTCATTTTTTTTTAATATGGGTTATTTGGTCAGTATATATTCTGATTTCTTCAGCTCATAATATATATTTGATATTAGCCCTCTATCAAATGTAGCGTTAGTGAAGAACTTTTCCCAATCTGCAGGCTGCCATTTTGTCCTGTTTACAGTGTCCTTTTCCTTTCAGAAGCTTTTTAGTTTCATGAGATCCCATTTATCAATTCTTGATCTTTGGGCCTGAGCCATTGGTGTTCGTTCAGGAAATTTTCTCCTGTACTAATCAATTCAAGGCTATTTCCTTCTTTCTCTTCTATTACGTTTAGTATATGTGGTTTTACGTTGAGGTCCATGATCCATGTGGAACTAAGTTTTGTTCAGGGTGATAAGTATGGATCTATTTTCATTCTTTTGCCTGTAGACATCCAATAAGTCCAGCACCATTTGTTGAAGAAGCTTACATTTTTCCACTGTATGGTTTTGGCCATGATAGATGTGTCCATTGATAAATGTGTCTATTTCTGTACTAATAATATGCAGTTTTTATCACTATTGCTCTGTAGCACAGCTTGAGCAATTCTTCCAAAGGGTCTTTTATTGATGAGAATTGTTTTTACTATCCTGTTTTGTTTTGTTTTGTTTTTTTCCTCCATATGAAGTTGACTATTGATCTTTCAAGGTCTGTAAAAAATTGTATTGGAATTTTGGTGGGGATTACATTAAATCTGTAGATTACATTTGGTAAGATGTTCATTTTCACTATGCTAGTTCTACCAATTCAAGAATATAGATCTATCTTCTGATATATTCCTCAATTTCTTTCCTTAAATTTATTGTCATATAGGTCTTTCACTTGCTTGATTAGAGTTTTAAAAAAATACTGTTTTTGGCTATTGTGAATGGTATTGATTTCTTTCTCTGCCTGTTTATCATTTGCATAAAGGAGGGGTAATGATTTCTTTTGGTTAATTTCATATGCAGTCATTTTGATGAAGTTGTTCATCAGCTGTAGGAGTTCTCAGGCAGAATTTTGGGGATTGCTTAGGTATACTGTAAAATTATCTCCAAGTAGTGATAACTTGAATTTTTCCTTTCCAATTTATATTCTCTTCCTTTTATTTTGTTGTTTTTTTTTCTTTTTTGCTTTAGCTAGAACGTCAAGTACTATATTGAAAAAAATAGGGAGAGAGTGGGTCGCCTTGTCTTATTCCTGTTTTTAGTAGGATTACTTCAATTTCTCTCCATTTCATTTGATTTTGACTGGCTATTGGCTTGCTGGGTATTCCTTTTATTACTTTCATGTATGTGCTTTTAACATGAAGTGGTATTAGACCTCTTAAAATTTTGTGAATTTTTATTTATTTTCACATTTGTAGGATTCTCCATGAGAAAAAATATTTTTCTTAATCTTTTTTTGTTGTTGTTGTTGTTGTTTACCAGGAGGAATGGGACTGGAATTTGTCAAAGGCTTTTTCACCATCTAATGGGATTATCATGTGATTTTTGTCTTTCAGTTTGTTTATATAATGGATTATATTGATGGATTTTCATAAATTGAACCATCCTTGTTTCCTTGGAAAGAAGCCTATTTGATGATGGTGAATGATGTTTTTGAAGTATTTTTGATTCAGTTTTCATGAATTACAAGAGTATTATTACATCAGCATTCATTAGCGAAATTGGTCTGAATTTCTCTTTCTTTTTGGGGACTTTGTTTAGTTTAGGTGTCAAAGTAACTGTGGCCTCATAGAATGAATGAAGTAGTGTTCCTACTGTTTCTATTTTGTAGAACTGTTTGAGGAGTATTTGTAATACCTCCTTCTTGAATTCTGCTCTAAAAACATCTGGCTGAGGGCTTTTGTGTTGCTGATTTTGGGAGAATTTTAATGATTGCTTTTATTTGTTCAGAAGTTATAGGATTGTTTAAATTACTTACCTAATTTTGATTTAAATTTTGTATGTTGTATCTGTCTAGAAAATTGTCCATTTTGTTAAGATTTTCCAGTTTTGTGGAGTACAGGCTTCTCAAGTAAGGCCTAATTTATTTATTTTTATTTCCCTAGATTCTATTATGTCTCCCTTTTAATTTCTGATTTTGTTAATTTGGATACTGTCTCTGTGCTTTTTAGTTAGTTTGGCTAAGCATTACTTTATCTTCTTGGTTTTCTCAAATAACTAGTTTTTGGGTTTGTTGGTTCTTTGTATTGTTTGCTTTGTTTGTAATTGATTGAGTTCAGCCCTGAATTAGACTATTTCCTGTCATCTACTCCTCTTGAGTGTGTTTACTTCCTTTTGTTCTAGATATTTCAGGTTTGCTATTAAATTGGTAGTGTGAGATATCTGTTATGTAAGCTTCTTATATGTTTATAGCCATCTCTTTCTTTAGGTTACAGAAGTCTTCTATGATTTGGATAAGATATTTTGTGTCTCTTTGACCTGGGAATCTTCACACTATCCTGATTAAGAACTTTATCAGCTACAAATTGCTCATTGCACTATGTATTTTTACATTGTAAAAATGTAATATGCACACATTTTAAAGAATAAAATAATTTTGTAAGATTAATTAGAAAATTACTTCTCTGATAACTTGGACTGATTTGACTGTCACAAGACATATTTTTCAAGTCATGATGTAATGCTTTGAATAAGACCAATAATTCATGCCTTGTAAAAGATCATTTATCCATGCTTCTAGAACTTGTATATTGAGTCATTAGCCACTTTATTTCTAAATCAGAAGATGAAGATTTGGATAATTTTTATGTGTATCCCACAATTTACATAAGCATATTTACTATCATCTATCTCCAAATCCAGTTGTACTGTTATTTAAATATTTCAGATTCATAATTAAGGTCTCAAAAAATTGAAGAGAGATTATGGACACCTGTTTATCTCTGTGTATTTTTTAAAAAATTAATAGTTATGTTGTTGATTCTTAAAATTGTTTTTGTGCTTTTATTTAGTTAGTTAGTTTAGTTAATAATTTGTTAACATGTAATTCACAAACTAAAATTGTTCATGCCAAATATATTATGTGCTATATGTGAGTATAATATTATGTGCTATATGTGAGTATACTACAAAGTGAAGGAGTCAAGACTTAGAGGACATACTCAAAAGGAAGTTTAAAGGCAATTTTTATCATATTTTAAAAGAATAACCTCAGGGCAGGGAAGCTATACACATAGGCAGCTGCACAGAAGATGGAAATGAAGGAGAGAAAACTATTTTTTGCTTGTTAGTAGCCAGGGGTCAATCAAGCAGCCACAGGGTAGCAAGGGGGCTTTAGAAAAAGAGGGAAAGTCACAAAGTTCCAGAAGAAGTATCCTTATTCTCTGGCCTGCATACTAGAAGAAACAGAAAAAAATAAGGAAAAGGAAAAGTTATAACATTTAGAAGGACAAGCAGACCAAACAGAAATTTATGGCACATCTGTAGTGATGGCACTAAAAATTGGGTATCTAGAGAGGTAAACTACATTATCTCATGAAAGGAATAATTAGGCTTAAGGCAAATCTTCCTTCCTGTGGCATGGTCCAGGTGATTGATAGGTTGAATTGGAATGTTAGGTCTCCACCTTAATTTCCCTTGGTAACACTAGAAAAAGAAGCATCACAACTATCTCTCAATAGGGTATAACATACAGTGTGAAAAGATGGTATTATCAGGGTGTGTTGAGGTACATTAAGGGAACACAAATTCATTCTTGTTTAAAAAAAATAGAATCTAAGTTTCAGCTCTGACTGGTGGTGGAGATATGAGATTCTGATCTGTCCCCCAAATTAGAACTGAATTATGTCTCCTCTCTTTATAGATAACACAAGTGAACCTGTCAATTATCAGGTCTACGCATTAAAAAAAAAAAGCCAATTCACCTAAAACAAATCAATAAACTGTCCTATTCCTCAAGAAAGCTGATTCACCTGAAAATATACTAAGCAGACAGAGGGATAATTATTTCTTTAATGAGATAATGTACTCAAACTTTCAGAAACCTGTTCACCTTTCAGTTGCTTATAGGGTGTGGTGGTTTGAATAAGATGGCCCCAACAGGCTCATGTATTTGAATACTTAGTGATCAGGGAGCAGAACTATTAAAAAGAATTAGGAGATGGAGGGTGGGAGTGGGGGTGGGGGGTGGGAAGTGGGGAGTCTTGCTGGGGTAGCTGTGGCTTTCTCTGAGAAAGTTTGTCACTTGGGGTTATCTTTGAGGTTTCAGAAGCCCAAGATAAGTCCAACAACTTTCTCTCTTCCTGCTGCCTGTGGATCAAATCTAAGCTCCTTGTCTAACAACATGTCAGTCTAAATTCATGGTGCCATGTTCCCTGCCATGATGATAATGGGCCAAAATCCCAGAAACTGTATGCAAGCCTCAACTAAATGCTTTATTTTATAAGAGTTTCCATGGTTGTGGTGTCTCTTCATAGCACTAGAATACTGATGAAGTCAGGAGTAGATACCAGGGAGCAACATATTCGTATAACAGTCCTGATCATGCTTCTTTGAGGTATAATATAAAGTGTAACTTTGGATTAGAAAAGAAGTTGAAAGCTGGAAGTGGAGCTTAATGGGCTATACAAGTAGGAATGTGGAAGATAGTGATGCTGAGGGTAATGCATATCATGACATCCTGGAAGTTTAGAAGCAGAGTATCAGTAAGTGGCCTGGAGAATATTCTTGTGATATTTTGGCAAGGAATATGGCTGATTTCTGCCTTTGTCCAGAAAATCTGCATGAAGTTAAATTGAAAAAGTTTAAGATTAATGACCTTGGAAGAGAAGATTTAGAGGTAGCTTAGAATTGTGTAATGTGGTTGTTAGTGATCACTCCTGTAAAGATCTATAATGAAACAGAGTAATTTGAGCAAGTAAAAAATATAAAATATACAGTATAAGGAGACAAGTAGCAGAAGGAGGTGTAATTGAGCTAAGTCCAGTACTCAAGGAGATAAAAACTTAAGGATTTGCTGCTAAGTTCAATAAAGGCAGTGGTGAGCTCAGGACAAGACTGCACCAAGCTTAGCTTCCAACTTGAGGGAAAGAAATAAAGAAATCACATAAACAGTAAAGGAAACCATCAACATCAGCTGATACAAATTTATCAAATAAGGGAGCCAATTTCAAGCCTCAGGAAGCAAAAGAACTTGGCAGCTGTGGCCATATGATTTTGGCTTTAGAGTCAAGGATACAACAAAAGGATACAAAAAAACATAAAGTTTGTGGAATCTCTTTCTGTAGTTAAGGAAAACCTGAGGTCAGACATAGTTAGCAATGTTCCCCCATGGAAGCCCAGAGATTCCATTGTGTGAAGCTGTAAAAGACGAGTCCTGGACTGTATTGGAGAACCCAAGATAATGGAGATGTCAGTTTTGTACGAAGCCTGTCAAGGGAAACTGCAACCCAGGTGTGGAAACAACCAAAAAGAAAGAAGAGTGTTGAAGTCTAAATTTCTCCTTTCTTTGGAGAACCAGTTATGTCATGTGATGTTTCTTTGGAAACTGTCTTATGAGGGGATGTTTTCCTGAAGCAGACACGTGGGAGGATGTTTTGCTGAGAACATACATGTGTTGTTTTCCTTGAAGCTGTCTGGTGAAGGGACATGTGATGTTTTGCTGCAACAGCCACTTGAAAGTCACTCAATGTTTGGAAAGAGTATAAGATTAACCAAGCAGACAGTGGGTGAACCTCTGATATTAGATTTGCCTTTCTGGTCTTTGTTGGACTTTGCTGATGCTGGTCTTTGCTAATAATGCTCTAATATTGGTTCACTTTGCTTTCTTTGCTTATCTTCACTAAAGAAAAAAAAGAAAGAAAGGAAAAGAAAAGCACCAAAGAATTTCTGGTGGTATTCGGACTGCTTCTTACCACTTTGGTGGACATCTGACAATTGCTGAAGCCTTGAGGTTTCTTCTGAATCAAGCTGCTGTTGTGGATTCATGTTTGGTGTTTTCCTAGCAGACTGGACTACAGACAACAGATATAGGAGTCACTCCAAAGAACTACTTCTAAACAGATCCTCATACTCTTTGGCCTATTAGCCGTTGTCCTCCTCTACCTTTGGTCAGTGGTCTACAAGGAAGGTTTAAGAATTTAAGAATTCTTATTAAAGTACGTTTTGAAAAGTATAGGCCTACAGTGTGTTAAATTCAACAAAGCTGAAAGGAGTTGGTAATATGAAGAATGTTTTGATCTCAGATATGGAACAGCAGGAATTGCAGCATATCCTGTCCAATATTTCCTCACTATGCTTCATTTCCTCTCTTTTGGAATGGGAATGTATACCCTATGCCATTGTATGTGGGAAGTCTGAGATCTGCTTTTTAATTTTGATTTTTTTTATCATAGTTATTAGTTAGAAGATTGCATGAATCTCAGAACATACTTTGAACTTTGGACTTTTGAACAATGTTGAGACTGTGATAGACTATGAGGGATTCTGGGGTGGTACTAAAGACATTTTTATATTACTTTGTTGCTGTAACTCTATGGGTATCAGGGAATGGAATATATTTGAATGCTTTAGCAACCAGGGAGTAGCACTATTAGAAAAATTAGGAGGTGTGACCTAATACTGAGTAAGACATGGCTTCACTGCTAAGCCTGCTTGCATTTCTGAGTTCTAACTTGAAACTGTAGCATTTTCTTTTTTCCATTTCTATCTCTTTAAGGTGCTGGCTTAAAGACTAAACAAGCATTCCTTGACACTCTGAGCTTTCTTACTATTTCCCAGAAGATGTCCCCACATCCTTATTTCTATAGCTACTTGCTGATCTCCTTTTCTGAACACCTATTCTTCATTGAACCATAACTGAAAGGCATGGCTGTCTCTATTTCACTTATCCATTATTCCCTTCTCAGAGATTACTATGGGTAGATTTTCTCACCTGCTATTTAACCCTCACATATTAGTAAGGATGTCCTCAAGCTTCCTTGTAGGCTTAGATTTTTTGAAGCCTACTTTAATAAGGGTCCTGAAATATTTTGATCCATACCCCTTCTAGCCTACCATCCAAAGGTAGGAAAAAAAAGGATGATAAATGAGACAAGGGGATGTGGACATGATTAGTAATAGTCTAGAGGTGATTCCAATCTCTGTTGTTAGGATATCAGTTTACTAACATTTAGTAATGTCAGAATACCAACAGTTCAGTTCAAAAAGTGTCATCAACTGTGAATCAACAGCAGCAGTATGATCCATCAGAAACAGCCATGTATCTGCTGGATCAGCATGAATTATCAGGAGTGAAAGGAACCAGCCAAAATATCAGGAGAAGTTCTTTGTCATGTCTCTCTCAATGAAATGAAGATCACTGAAGATGCAAGATCAACAGAGTGTTGCATGGCTAGCAGTTCAAGAACACTCTCACCGACAGATGGTTCCTACTTTTTTTTTTTCCTCCGAATATCACATGTACTCTCACAATTCTGCTTCTGCAAAATATCCCATGATTCTGCTTCAGAAAAACATTGCATGACACAGCCATAATTTGCTACTTTGTTTCCTTCTGGTTTATATTTTTTGATTAACAGTGCTTAGAACCTACAATGGAAATCCTGATATGCTAGTAGCATATGTGCATCTGTGCTGGTGTGTGTGTGTGTGTGTGTGTGTGTGTGTGTGTGTGTGATGACAGAGAGAGAGAAGAGAGAGGAGGGAAGAGAGGGAGGGAGGGACGGATGGAGAGAGAGAGGAGGGAGGGAGAGAGATGGAGAGAGAGAGAGAGAGAGAGAGAGAGAGAGAGAGAGAACCGATCAACTTCTCCTAAAAAATAAAAACAAAAATCTCTACTTTAAAAAACCAAAAAAAAAAAAAAAAAAGGTAATATTGGTGGAACTGGAGAGATTACTCAGTGGATAGGGTTTCATTCATAGCATCCAAATGCTGGGTTACAACTATTTATAATTACTCTTACAGGTGATCTAATGATCTGTTTTTTGCTTCCAAAAGCAGTGCATGTACATGATCCACAACATACACTCCAAAGAAACATCCATAAAATTTAGTAAAATATTTAAAAATAATAAATTAAATAAAAGTATTTTCTGTGAAAGTCATAATCTAGTTTTCTAAAGTTATAGATATTACTTTGTATTGAAAACCTTCGAAGGGATTTCAATATTTAGTCTCCTGTGTAGTATGTTCCCACTTCCATATGTAGAATCCTTTTCATTTCTGCCTGTTTACTTTTAGAACAATTTTTCTGTTTATTTCTAATCATATTGAAAGGGCAGTAAAGACTCATTGTGGAGTACTACTAGGAATTCACAGTAGTTATCTAATCGTTTTTTTTTTTTACCAGAACAGTTTTTCCAAGGACATATAATGGTTACACTTTAGGAAGCAGTGTGAAGGCCTGGCTGTTTCTGCTGGATCATGCCACTGCTGTTGATTCATATTTGATGATACTTTTTGAACTGAACTGTTGGTATTCTGACATTACTAAACTGGACTGTGGGTATTCTAACAATATATATTCACCTCCAAACTATTACTAAACATGTCCACATCCCCTTGTCTTATTTATCATCTTTTTTCTCCTACCTTTGGATGCTCAGTAGAAATTTATCTGGTATTAAACAAGCAAAGAACAGCACTGTCACTAGAGCCAGTCACTTTTTGAAGGCTTTGTTGCAGGAGGAGTGATTAAGGGGATACAGACTAGGCTGAATATGTGTTGGCCCAATGCTTACTTCACCTAGGGGTAACAGTGAATTATGGGACAGGAGGATTCCAAACAGGCAATTGTCCATATCCTGAAAGAGCTAATTCAGGTGACAGGAGCAGGGTTTCCAAATCAGATGTTAGAAAACAACTGTGGCACAGTATGGGCACAGTATTGTGACATTGTGTATTCTGTAATGTAATTGTGATGTTTATTTATCCTATCATTACCCTGAGACTTACATTTCTTATTATAACACTTCCTAAAATTTGTGACAGTTGAATGGCAACTCATTTGTCTGGATTTTATTTTCTATTTTGTTTATCCTGTTTTGTTCTGTTACATTATTAATGTGTATAATTTTAAATTTGTATGTGGATGTATATAATGATAGAGAGAGAGAAAGAGAGAGAGAAAGAGAGAGGGAGACAGAGAGAGAGGAGGAGAGAGAGATAAAGAGAGAGAGAGAGAGAGAGAGAGAGAGAGAGGGAGAGAGAGAGAAGGAGGGAGGGAGGGAGGGAGGGAGGGAGGGAGGGAGGGAGAGAGAGAGAGAGAGAGAGAGAGAGAGAGAGAGAGAGAGAGAGAGTTTTGTGTATTCCATCCAGAGCAGGTGATTGAGCACTGCTTGTATGTGTACCAGAGCCAGTCAATCAGTCACAAAGGGAAGCACAACTGGGAAAGTGAAGATAATTATAGAAAAGGCAAAAGAAGACATAGAGACAGATATGGGAGTGACACTGATTAATACCAAGTCAGTGAGCAAGTGTGTTTTATCAGTGTCTTTTAAAGGCAAACAACACAAAAGCATGACTAATTCCAGGAACAAATAAAGATGACTAATGCTTACATGGCAATTTTATGTTTTGACTAAGGCCTTTTCCTTCAGGCTAGAACAGTCTCTTAAGGATATAAGTGTAAGCTGAGGAATTTGGTAGGGTACAATACATGTTTTAATTAAAAATTTAGAGAGGCCCCTGCCTGGTCCTTTGGGCTTGGGCAGTCACAGAATCGGTCTGCTCCTGTCCTGTGGAGATACTGAATCCTGAGTCATCGAGGAGCCACTGCACTCAGAGCAGCCGTTAAGAACTCCATCTCACTCCCTAAGCCCCAGAGATACATCTGGGAGCCAGGGACATTCAGGACACAGCAGGTACCCAAATCCCACCCCTCCAGAATTCCACATCCCTTCCGCCCCTGCCTGGTCCTTTGGGCTGGGTCAGACACAGAGTCAGTCTGCTCCTGTCCTGTGGAGATACTGAATCCTGAGTCATCCAGGAGCCACTGCACTCAGAGCAGCCGAGGAGCCACTGCATTCAGAGCAGAAGGATTTCCAGATCCAAGAGGTGGCCTGAGTCCCAGGAGTTCTTCCACCCAGGAGATTAGGAGCATAAGACCACAGAGACATATGGACTCTGAGGAGCTCTGCAACAAGCAAGATAACTGGAAATAGAGACTCCAATCTTACACAGTGAGGGCAGGAAAAACTAGAGTTAACCAGATGGTGAAAGACAAGTGGAGGAACATAAGCAACAGAAACCAAAGTTTCTTGGCATCATCAGTACCCAGTTCTCAAAATATAGCAAGCCCTGGACAACACATCACACCTGAAAAGCAGGATTCAGAATTAAAATCACTTCTCATGATGATGATATAGGATTATAAGAAGGAATTAAGTAACTCCCTTAAAGAAATACAGGAGAGTACAAGTAAACAGATAGAAATCTTTAAAGAGGAATCACAGAAATCCCTTAAATAAATGCAAGAAAACACAAAGAAGGAATTAAACAAAAACATTCAGGATCTGAAAATGGAAATAGAAACAATAAAGAAAGTTCAAAGGGAGACAACCATGGAGATAGAAAACCTAAAAAAGAGATCAGGAGTCATAGACACAAGCATCACCAACTGAATACAAGAAATAGAAGAGAGAATCTCAAATGCAGAAGATACTGTGGAAAATATTGAAAGAGTTGTCAAAGAAAATGCAAAATGCAAAAAACTCCTAACTCAAAACATCCAGGAAATCCAGGACACAATGAGAAGACCAAACCTAAGGATAATAGGTATAGATGAGAATGAAGATTCCCAAATTAAAGGGCCAGTAAATATCTTCAACAAAATTATTGAGGAAAACTTCCCTAACCTAAAGAACAAGATGCCCATAAACATACAAGAAGCCTACAGAACACCAAATAGACTAGACCAGAAAAGAAATACCTCCTGTCACATAATAATCAAAACATCAGATGCACAAAACAAAGAAAAAATACTAAAAGCAGTAAGGGAAAAAGGTCAAGTAAAATACAAAGGCAGACCTATAAGAATTACACCAGACTTCTCACCAGAGACTATAAAAGCCAGAAGAGCCTGGACTGACATCATACAGACCCTAAGAGAACACAATTGTCAGCCCAGATTAATATACCCAGCAAAACTCTCAGTCACTATAGATGGTGAAACCAAGATATTCCATGACAAAACCAAATTTTCACAGTATCTTCTCACAAACCCAGCACTTCAAAGGATAATTGATGGAAAACGCCAACACAAGGAGGGAAACTACAACCTAGAAAAAGCAAGGAAGTAATCTTCCAACAACCCCAAAAGAAGATAACTGTACAAACATAATTCTACCTCTAATAACAAAAAAACAGGAAGCCACAATCATTTTTTTAATATCTCTTAACATCAATGGTCTCAATTCCCCAATAAAAAGACGCAGACTATCAGACTGGATACACAAACAAGACACAGAATTTTGCTGCATACAGGAAACACACCTCAGTGACAAACACAGACACTACCTCAGAATAAAAGGGTGGAAAACAATTTTCCAAGCCAATGGTCCCAAGAAAAAAGCTGGAGTAGCCATTCTAATATCAAATAAAATCAACTTTCATCCAAAATTAATCCAAAAAGATAAGGAAGGACACTTCATAATCATCAAAGGAAAAATCTACCAAGGTGAACTTTCAATTGGGAACATCTATGCTCCAAATGCAAGGGCACCTACATACATAAAAGAAACTTTACTAAAGCTCAAAACACACATTACACCTCACACAATAATAGTGGGGGATTTCAACACCCCACTCTCAGCAATGGACAAATCATAGAAACAGAAACTAAACCGAGACACTTTGACATTAAGAGAAGTTATGAACAAAATGGACTTAACAGACATCTATACAACATTTCAACCTAAAATAAAAGAATAGAACTTTTTCTCAGCACCTCATGGTACCTTGTCCAAAATAGACCATATAATTGGTAACAAAACAGGCCTCTACAGATACTAAAAGATTGAAATAATCCCTTGCATCTTATCAGATCACCACGGACTAAGACTGGTCTTTAATAATGACAAAAACAATGGAAAACCCACGTGCACATGGAAACTGAACAACTCTCTACTCAATGATGACTTGGTCAAGGAAGAAATAAAGAAAGAAATAAAAGACTTTTTAGAATTCAATGAAAATGAGGACACATCATACCAAAACTTGTGGGACTCCTTGAAGGCAGTGCTAAGAGGAAAACTTATAGCACTAAGTGCCTACAAAAAGAAACTGGAAAGAGCACACATTAACAACTTGAATGCACAACTAAAAGCTCTAGAACAAAAAGAAGCAAATACACACAGGAGGAATAGAAGGCAGGAAATAATCACACTCAGGGATGAAATCAACCAAATAGAAACAGAAAGAACAATACAAAATATCAATAAAACCAGGAGTTGTCTCCTTGAGAAAATAAACAAGATAGATAAACTGTTAGCCAGATTAACCAGAGGGCACAGAGACAGTATTCAAATTAACTAAATCAGAACTGAAAAGGGAGACATAACAACAGAAACTGAAGAAATTCAAAAAATCATCAGATCCTAATACAAAGACCTATACAAACAAAACTGGAAAACCTGGATGAAATGGACAACTTCCTAGACAGATACCAGGTACCAAAGTTTAATCAGGATCAGATAAACCATCTAAATAGTCTCATAACCCCTAGGGAAATAGCAGCAGTCATTAAAAGTCTCCCCACCAAAAAAAGCCCAGGACCAGATGGTTTTAGTGCTGAATTCTATCAGACCTTCTAGGAAGACCTAATACCAATTCTCTTCAAACTATTCCACAAAATAGAAACAGAAGGAAAACTACTCAATTCGTTCTATGAAGCTACAATTACACTCATTCTCAAACCCCACAAAGACCCGACAAAGAAAGAGAACTTCAGACCAATCTCACTTATGAGCATTGATGCAAAAATACTCAATAAAATTCTAGCAAACCAAATCCAAGAACACATCAAAACAATCATCCATCATGATCACGTGGGTTTTATCCCAAGAATGCAGGGATGGTTCAATATTCGGAAATCCATCAATGTAATCCACTATATAAACAAACTCAAAGAAAAAAACCACATGATCATCTCATTAGATGCTGAGAAAGCATTTGACAAAATTCAACATCCCTTCATGATAAAAGACTTGGAAAGATCAGGAATTCAAGGCCCCTACCTAAATATAGTAAAGGCAATTTACATCAAACCAGTAGCCAACATCAAACTAAATGGAGAGAAACTTGAAGCAATCCCACTAAGATCAGGGACTAGACAAGGCTGCCCACTCTCCCTCTGTCTATTCAATATAGTACTAGAAGTCCTAGCCAGAGTAATTAGACAACAAAAAGAAGTCAAAGGGATACAAATAGGAAAGAAAGAAGTCAAAATGTCACTATTTGCCCATGATATGATTCTATCATTAAGTGACTCCAAAACTTCCACCAGAGAACTCCTAAACCTGATAAACAACTTCAGCAAAGTGGCTGGTTATAAAATCAACTCAAACAAATCAGTAGCCTTCCTCTACATGAAAGATAAACAGACTGATAAAGAAATTACGGAAACAACACCCTTCACAATAGTTGCAAATAATATAAAATACCTTGGTGTGAATCTAACCAAGCAAGTGAAAGACCTGTATGACAAGAACTTCAAGTCCCTGAAGAAAGAAATCGAAGAAGATCTCAGAAGATGGAAAAATCTCCCTTGCTCATGGATTGGCAGGATTAATATAATAAAAATGGCCATCTGGCTAAAAGCAATCTACAGATTCAATGCAACCCCATTAAAATCCCAACTCAATTCTTCACAGAGTTAGAAAAGGAAATTCTCACATTCTTATGGAATAACAAAAAACCCAGGATAGCGAAAACTATTCTCAACAATAAAAGAACTTCGGGAAGAATCACCATCCCTGACCTCAAGCTGTACTACAGAGCAATAGTGATAAAAACTACTTGGTATTGGTACAGAGACAGGCAGGAAGATCAATGGAATAGAATTGAAGACCCAGAAATGAACCCACACTCCTACGGTCACTTGATCTTTGACAAAGGAGCTAAAACTGTCCAGTGGAAAAAGGACAGCATTTTCAACAAATGGTGCTGGTTCAACTGGAGGACAACATGTAGAAGAATGAAAATTGATCCATTCTTATCCCCTCATACAAAGCTTAAGTCTAAGTGGATAAAGGACCTCCACATAAAACCAGATACACTGAAACTAATAGAAGAGAAGGTGGGGAAGAGCCTCGAATACTTGGGCACAAGGGAATAGTTCCTGAACAGAACACAAATGGCATATGCTCTAAGATCAAGAATTGACAAATGGGACTTCATAAAATTGCAAAGTTTCTGTAAGGCAAAGGACACTGTCAATAGGACAAAATGACAACCAACAAATTGGGAAAAGATCTTTACCAATCCTTCATCTAATAGAGGGCTAATATCCAATATATACAAAGAACTCAAGAAATTAGACTCCAGACAACCAAATAACCCTATTAAAAAATGGGGTATAGAGCTTAACAAAGAATTTTCAAGGGAAGAAACTCGAATGTCCGAGAAGCAACTAAAGAAATGTTCAGTATCCTTAGTCGTCGGGGAAATACAAATCAAAACAACCCTGAGATTCCATCTCACACCAGTCAGAATGGTTAAGATTAAAAGCTCAGTTGATAGTAGATGATGGCGAGGGTGTGGAGAAAGAGGAACACTCCTCCATTGTTGGTGGGACTACAAGATGTTGCAACCACTTTGGAAATCAGTGTGGTGATTCCTCAGAAAATTGGACATAGCACTACCTGAGGATCCAGCTATACCACTCCTAGGCATATAGCCAGAAGATGCTCGAACATATAACAAGGACATATGCTCAACTGTGTTCATAGCAGCCTTATTTATAATAACCAGGAGCTGGAAAGAACCCAGATGTCCTTCCACTGAGGAATGGATTCTAAAAATGTGGTATATTTACACAATGGAGTATTACTCAGCTATTAAAAACAATGAATTCGAGAGTTTCCTAGGTAAATGGATGGAACTAGAAATTATCATCCTGAGTGAGGTAAGCCAATCACAAAAGAACACACATGGTATTCACTCACTGATTATTAGATATTAGCCCAGAACCTTGAAATGCCCAAGATGCAAACTCGCAGGCCACATGAAGCTCATAAAGAAGGAAGACCAAGTGGGGGTGATTCGGTCCTTCTTAGAAGGAGCAACGAAATACTCAGGGAGCAAATATGGAGACTAATTGAGGAACAGAGACTGAAGGAGTGGCTCTCTGAAAACCATTCCACCTGAGTATCCATCCCATGTGCAGTCACCAAAGGTAGATGCTGATGTGGAAGTCAGAAAGTGCATACTGATAAGAGCCTGATATGGATGTCTCCTCAGAGGTCTTCAAGAGTCTGACATATTCAGAGGCAGATGCTCACAACTAGCCATTGAACTGATAATGGGGTTCTCAATGGAGGAGCTAGAGTGAAGACTGAAGGAGCTGAAAGGATTTGCGGCACCATGAGGAGAGCAACAATACCAACCAACCACAGCTCCCAGGGTCTAAACCACCAGCCTGGGAGCACTTAGGGAGGGATCCAGGGCTTCAGCTGAATATGTAAGTTTGGAGGGCCCTGCTGGGCATAGGTGGAAGAAGAGAACCTTGACCTCATGAAGGCTGGACGCCCCAGGGGTTGGGAATTTTGAGGGTGGGGAGGTGGGAGTTGGGGGGTAGATAGAGGTTACATCCACAGAGAAGAAGGAGAAGGGGTGAGTGTATAGGGGTTCCTGGGTGGGTTGGGGATGTGGTAACGGGTCAACATATGAAATGTAAATAAAACATCCAATAAAATGATTAAAAAAATAAAATAAAATTTAGAGAGATGTCTTCAGACATCAAAAGCAAGAAGTCAGCCAAAAGTAACTCCAGAAGTGTTCCCAATATACCCTCCCCTTTTTACTTTACAAGCAAAAGCTGCTTCAGCCATTTGCCCAGATCAATTTTGTTTGGCTTACGTATCCCCTAAAGAGGTATGGACCTTACACAGTACATTGTCCCCTTCCCCAGCCTTGAGCAGGCCAGGAAGAATTTGATCTTGCTACAATAGGACCTAGGTGGAGATATATATATATATATATATATATATATATATATATATATATAT
>NW_021604563.1:12676001-12689922 GCF_004785775.1 Grammomys surdaster
ATATATATATATATATATATATATATATATATATATATATATATGAGCTGAATCTTTAATTTTGAGCCTTGATAAGAGAACTTTTGGCTACATGTTTCCCTCACCTCTTTAACTTGTTTTCATTTCCAGACATTCTTTCAGATGAACCCAGTTTGTTTGTGGCTACTGGATGGTTACAGTATATGATTCCTAGCAGTCATGCTCAGTCTTAGATTGATCCACCTCTGAGAGAATCTTAATAGTCTTTTTTATCTATAAGAGGCATATTATCAGTCACAGAGCAGAAAACTGTCCCTGTCTTAGGTTGTCATTAAAAAAAATCCAAAAACAAAAACAAAAACAAAAGTTCTTACCCATCACTGACACTTGAATAATCTTGTATTTCTGCCAATCTTAGGTTGAGGAGGTTTCCAAGACAATCTTACCCATCATTAACTACCAACTTCTGCTAGGGAACATGATAGAACTTAGACTTATGTAACTGTTTTGAAACCTGTAAAAGCTCTTATGATTCCTCTAAAAAGGCAATAGACACGTCATAAAAAGGGATCATAAAGCCAGGTCTTGCAACATCCAATATGAGGGTTGTCAAAAAGGACCATGAAGGAAAAATGACCAATAACTTTTTCAGAATATCATTTCCAGTGATAGTAGCATCAAAAGACAAAGACTTTGCATTTCTTCAATTCACAATCTCCTGATGCATAACTAATAAATCTAAAGAATAATTAATATTATGCCTTTTTACTTTGGTTCAACTATGCTGGCTCTCATATATTTTTGGAGTTATACAAATCTATAGATATTGAGCATGATATTCCAAAGACTTCTGACTTCGATTCCTTATACCTCATCTCCCATGATCTGCACTATATCACACAATGCATAAATTATTTGTTCTAGCCGGCTATCCGAATCTACTTATGTGCCCAGGACATTGATTATATTTTCTGCAAGAGAGTTAACAAAACTAACTATTTGTACCTTTTATGCTAAAGGTAATATAGAAGTAGTACCGCGGCTATAAATGTTATGAAAGCAACAACACCAGTAATTATTAGCCCAACCATATATTTGCTCCTTAACAGAGCGTCATATGCCGGGTGGTGGTGGTGCATGCCTTTAATCCCAGCACTTGGGAGGCAGAGGCAGGCAGATTTCTGAGTTCGAGAGTTTGAGGCTAGCCTGGTCTACAGAGTGAGTTCCAGGACAGCCAGGACTACACAGAGAAACCCTGTCTCGAAAGGCCAAAACAGAAAAACAAAAAAAGAAAAACAAAAACAAAAAAACTAAAAAAACTAAACAAAACAAAAAATAAAAATAAAAAAACCAGAGTGTAATGTAATTTTTCTAATATTTGTAAGCCCTTTACAGAATACCAGATAAATTTTTTAAAAATCAGAATAAAAGCTGATTGTGCAGAAACACAATTGGTCAAAAGACAATTAAAACAGGAAACACTGAGTTCATTATCAGAGCCATTAAAAAAGGTAACATTCCAAATTAATAAAGATTAGGTGGGATAATGCTGGATGTTAAATTTACCTTAATCTCAGAACCTACTCCATTTTCATCCACAGCAGACATACCATTATATAAGGTAGTGGCAAATTTCCAAATATATCTCTGAAAATGTCCAGAACCAGCCAGGCAAATGCTCATTGTCATTTCCTTTTGGCCAACATTGTATTGATTTCCAGACATGTCCATGATTGAGTTGGAATAACCAGTCACATTAAAAGGTAGAGGAAGGTCATTATAACAACTTCTCCATTTAATTGATTTTTCTAATGCAAGTTCCATAGTCTGCATTCTCTGTCCAGCAAGAAGGTCTAAAATCCTGAGGCAAGGCAGCTTATCCAGTCTGAGATATAGGCATTGAAATCTTAATATATTGTACTGTAGTCTTAGAGGTATTGTTCTTCCAGCTCTGAGAGTCCAAAAAAATCCTCATCCAGCATTGGTACTACTTACTTTTCATAAAACAATAGCTAGTCCTGACCCATAGGAGTGTAATTCAATAATTTGGAATATATTTTTAGTCTCAGACCAAGGGAATCCTAACAGCTGCGTATTATTAAAGGTCACAAGTAATTCTGGCCTTGATCATAGAGAAGGATGTAGCAAAAGTGTGTCAGGAACATTTGCCCAGTATAGCTTCTGTGGCACCATCATCAGAGCATTCAGCAAGATCACAGACAGCCTCAACTTTTGTCCTAGCATCACCATTACTCACCAATCACTCTGGTATCCACCACACTCCTTAATCATCCTGCATAAAAAACACAAACATACCCTCTTCCCAATATTACCACTATATCAGGCCAGTAAGACAGGTAAAACAGGAAACACTGAGTTCATTATCAGAGACAGTAAAAAAGATAACATTCCAAATTAATAAAAGATTAGGTGGAATAATGCTGGGTGTTAAATTTACCTTAATCCTTCTATTTTCCCTTGGTAATAAATATTTCTGGTTGTAGGGTGCTATAGACACATTTTTTTTTAGGTAACTGATTATTTGGGGCTCCATGGGCCCATTCCATAATTCCTTTGTCCTTGAGGACATGCAAAAAAATATATTTTATATAGATTATAACTTAAATTTTATAGATTTAACTAATATTTAATTTGTATTATAACAGATAAAATTAATATTTATAAAATTTTATTGAAAGTATATATTTAATATTTAATGCATATTATTTATATTTACTGTATATAATACATTGACATGTATAAATCATATTCAATGTACATAATTTATATTTAAGTTGTTATGTATTTCATGAAATGTATAATATATATTTCATGTGGATAATTTTTATATATATGTACATGTGCGAACATGCATGTAATAATTATACTCATGTTTCAATGTATGTAATTTCTAAATTGTATATATATTAGTTTACATAATTTATATTTGAGGCCACAGTTGGATTGAATCAGAGTAGGCAGGTATACTTTTCTGCAGTCCATTTCATCTATGACAGATGGGTCCAAGTCTTAGGACCCTTAATTCCCTGAAGCTAATATGAATTTTATTTTACAAAAGAATATACATTAATATTTTACATTGTTTAAAAAAAGCAAACAAATTTAAAAACTTACAAACAGGTCACAGTAAACATAGGAAATTGATTAAAGCATCAAATTTGTATTTGAAGAAATGAATTATTAAATCTTACCAAATAAATATTGATTTGAGGCAATAAAAAATATTTAACATTGTACTGAAAACAAATTTTAGAAATATGGTTAGAACAATTGCCTATTAGACAAGACTCATACCTTTGAGACCTAGTAAAAGCTGTAGGTTTACAGCTATAGATATATAGATAGAATAAAATGCTTTTAGCATGATGAGGTGCATCTTTAAGTTTGTATTCAGTAGACAACGAAAGGGAAATTAAAATCTTGAGCTTATGACTAAATTACTAACTGCCAAGTGTTCAATAACCTTATCAGAACTCCATTGATTAGTGTAAAAATACTGAACTTTGAAATAATAGTATGTAGGAGGATTATGAAACATTTCCCCCTCCTTTTTTATACCTTAAATAATTTTTACATCTCTTGCATTTTTATACTTTAAAACATCTTCTAAGACCCTTCAACATTTGTAACTTGCATTTACCAACTTTAAAAATCTTTAATTGCATTTAACAGTTTTAAAACATCTTTCATCTGAACCATTTTTTATTTCTAAATCATCATCCAAGTTCTTTTACATCCTCTAAACTATCTCACATGTATTTAACAATCTCAAACATTTTCTATAAATATCTTTTAGACTTTAGTCTGCTGGATTATAACTTATCTATGCCAGAGCACAGAGTTACTGCCTCTGCAGCTGGCAAAGCAGGGAGGGTTATAAATGAGATCCAGCTGCAGCTCCTAGACTGTTTACTTTCATTTTATCTCTTCTTTGTCTTATGGACAGGGTGGAAGGATTTCTCTGGAACTCATTCTCTTTCCTGGCCCTAATAAGGGTCCAAACACTAAAAGTATCTACAGGCACTTTTACCTAGTCCATGAACATCATAATAATTTTGAAGTCTTTTTCCAACATTCTTCCATGTTGCAAAAATTATTGTACCTTCCTCAGAAGACTTTCTCTAGAAAATCTAAAAAACTATGAAATCGCTGTTGCCTTATATTAGCAAACCATATTAAACATTTGAACAAAAAGCATACTACTGTTTTCATTTTCCAGTTTTCTTTCTTTCTCTTCTTTTCTTTTTTCCACTCTCTCTTTTTTCATTTTGACTTTTGTTACAATCTTTCTTACTTTTTCAAAATTCCCTTATCTATGTTTTCCTATGTCCTTTACTCCTGCAAGTTACTTACCATTGTCAACATTTTGTCTTTTCCTGAGAGCTCCGCCTCTAGCAGAGTCCTTCATTGCTTCCCCTGTAGTCAAGCCTCATGCTGGGTACCATTCTGCTGGAGGACATCCCTGTCAGTCAATGTGGGAATGGAGATTGAGGGAATGAGGATGATTATAGGAAAGGCAGAAAGACGGTGCAAGAGACAAAGTATGGGAGGGCTGATGGTTAATATCATGCCAGCCTCAACTGTATTTTCTCAGTGTCTTTTAAGGGCAAGCAACATAAAATATGACCAATTCTAGGAAGATAAAAATGACCACAAATCCTTATGTTGCAAGTTTATCTATGTTTGACTAAGGCCAATTCTTTCAGGCTAGGACAGACTGTCAAGGATTCAAGGATGCATGCATAAGGTGAGGAACCTGTCAGTTTATAACACACACACACACACACACACACACACACACACACACACACGTCTTAAATAAAAACAAAGACAGGTATTGGCTGGATCATTCACAATTAATCACAAGCAAGAACTCAGTCAATGTTAACTCCTAAAGTGCTTTGAACAACTGAAAAATGATATTTGACCACATATATTACATTACAGTTGAAGAGGATACTGATATTAGGGTTATATTATATTTTATTTTTTAAAAACAATCATATATATACTTTGATACCATGTTTGGAGTACTGTGATGCTAAATCAGGTCAGAGGAAGGGTCAAAATATACCACTAAATATAAAAACACCTGTAGAGATTACTGTAGAGTTTCTAAACACTCATTTATGAATTTCAAATAATATTTACTTGAAAGCATGAACTGTAGTAATGTACAAAACACAAAATTACTATACATTTGTATATAAACATTATTTGGATTCTCCTCTTTGAAACCAAATTAGTAGGTAGTTTAAATGTAAAGTAGGGACAAAATGGGTTGAGCTTACCACTGAAATACAACCTCTTCTTTCTTAGAATAAATCTGAAAATTCCATTTTAATTTTGAACTCTGTTGCTTCAAGATGCAATTTTAAAATATTTTTCTTCTTTCCCCTTATATTTACATGTATTTAGGGCTGACCACTTGGACAACCTATCAGTGCATATCCTGGAAGAAAACTAGTTCAGAAACAGTCAGCAGTTCTTAATTGTCTATAGCTTTTCATCTAATTGTGGGGACCTGTGTATTTTTCCTTATTTACATTATAGGTCAGCTGCTATTTCCATATCTTCAGGTCATGTTTATCCTGCATTTTTCCCAATACAATTGGAAATCGCTCCAATTTCTTCTTATATATTTCTTCCTTCTTTCCTATTTTTTTAAGTTTTAAATTTGTTACTACTCTCTAAGCAGTATCAATATATTGAAGCAAGGCCTTGTCTCTATTGGAATACAGATTTATTAGGTAGCTGTGAAACTATGGGCCTATTCTATATTTACATTTAATAATTTAATAAATTGAGTTGACCATAATATTCAATGCATGATCTTTCTGTGGACACTGATTGGCATATTGCATCTTAATTTGTGTACCAAATACATCTCAATAACCATCATATATTCTTACAGAACCCTTGAAGAATGCTTTTTGAACATGCCCTTTCTGAACTTGAAGTATTAAAAGATGAGTTACAAAGACATGAAATTAATAATAAATTTAGTGAAGAAAAATAAGTAATTATGTATATTGTTAAAACAAAGAGAGTAGCAGCAAAAGAAAGGGAAAAATTAACTGGCCTTGTAACTGTTGCCTGTTTGATAACTATGTATACAGTAGACTTTAAGTATACACATTGCCATACATATAATTTTTATTTAGAATTTATGACAAGTTTCTATTTGAAGTTATATGAATTTCCCAAGTTTTATGTTTACCATAAATGGATTAGTAGTTTCAGTTAACATTTGGAGAGCTGTTTTCATTTTGAGGTCGCCAATAAGGAGATATTGAATTTTCATTTTTTATCTTAACAAATAGATGGTATCCATAATTTCTACCAAATATATTCTTAAATGTTTTTATTATTAAATTTAATAATGAACACCAAAGCATTAGCTTCAAAAACAATGTTACCATAAAACATATCTTATTTTCTAAATATGAGAACTGCTATAAGGGAAATATTGTATTTCCTTATTTATATCTGAGATACAGGAAAAGATTGTCAGATCTATTTTATTTAGGCTAGCTACAAATAGCATTGCTAGTTTGAGATTGTTATAGATCTAATATTGAAAATTACCTTACAACCTTCATTTAATCTGCATTTTAAAAATTCGAAGTTGAGAAATGTGTGAGAAAGGAAGCAAAATTTTGCTCTCTCATCAAAATTATTCTATGAAAGTTATAGCAGTTGAATGCTTAATAAAGTTAGAACTATTCCTAGCATTGGATGATAACTGAGGAGCAAAAGACAGTATTTGGAATAGCCCTTGAGAATGGATATCTGACATACTAAAGATAGTGACACCATATTCTCACATAATATTAATTACTACTAAAAGATTTTCTTAAATCTGAGTTTTTGTCCAACACAATTTAAGGCAAGTTTAGATGACTTAAAGAATCTGCTTATTCAGTTAAGTACTTGATATGATGGTATGAGGAATGCTTTGAACCCTCAGCTACTAGAGATAGAACTGTATGTAGCAGGACATACTTGAAACCCTAGTGAAAGGAGAAGCTGAGACCAAAGGATAACTGTGTTAGGTTGATCATCTACCTGACCTTGAAAGATCAGTTCCAGGTGCAGGAAGAAATCCTACTTCAAAATGAAATAAATGGAAGAAAATCTCTAACACAAATCTCTGATTCCCATAGAATCACATGAGTCCTTTCTCCCAAATAAAATAAAGCATTATCTTGATGTCTTTTCTCATCGATGAGTATGGATTGTATAGTCATACAAATCATTGTGGGGACTGTATGGCTATAAAGGAAAAAAAAAAACCAACAAGACAAACAAGCAAAACCTAAGACAATGTTTTACAATAATCCATTTTTATTCTTTTTCTGGACCCTCACGTGCAACAGAAGACATTGGTTATATGAAAAGTCAATACAGACGGAAATCCTAGTATTATCTGTAGTCCATGTGTTTTTCTTTAAACTCTATTATTTCCCTAAAATTATGGCCTTTAGTGGTCACCAATAAGAGGTCCACAAATTCATCATCTTTCAGGAGAAATTTAAGACAAGCATACGAACTTGTGAACAGCTTAGAACAGTGCAGAAAGCAGGCAAGATCATCAGTTCTGGCCCATCAAGATAAGCACTTGGTTGGATCACGCTTAAATATTCCAATTTCTCAAGATTTTGTTTGTTCTGGTTATTCTGATACCCAAGTTCTTCTTTGAGGCAACATCCTCCATGGCTGTTTAGTGCTACTGGATTTTTCTCTGGTCCATCTCTCTCTAGAATATTACAAATTATATGGGACAACGGCATCAAGATAGTTTTCCAAAACTGAGAACTTGCAGTTAGTATTTGTCTTTTGTTCTTTGTCAACTGAAGGTTGATTCATCCAGGAAGGTGGTTCTGTTGGGCAAAGGTTTTGTTTTGGTGTTCTTTTCTCAAGGCTGCATAATAGTTTAAGTTGATCTCCTTTAGATTTCTTATGTGTTGCCAGGCTGGTGGTTAGGGTCCTTCTTCTAGTCATGATTTAAAGTCTTCAACAGGGTGAGTCTTGGGTGATTCCTTTGTTTAGGGAACCACTTTCAGAGCAGTTCAATCTGAACCTGCATGTGCACGTTTAGCATCACTGAAGCCATGACATAGAGAGAGGGAAAGTTGTTGTAGAGCCTCCATGCCAGCCTGAAGAAGAGAAGCATTGTGCGGGTAAGGATTGGGCGAAAGCCACCATAGGTGCGGGTGGCAGGCATGAGCGACTGGTCACCCAGTCCTAACAGAGCCGTGGACATGTGGAGGTTGTTACTTCCACTGCCCGTAGGCACACTGATTTGTCTTGGGCCTTCTCCCTGGCCACTGGTATCGGCACAAAACAACCCTGTTCAGGAGAGCCAAAGCTGCATGTGGGTTGTCCAAGTGCTTCTGAAACTCTAGTAACAGCTGGAAGCAGTGACCTCACAAACCTCGCCTGCACATGCGCAGTATGCTGGTACACACTGCTTGGTTTCTACCACCTTCAGCCACCTATGGATATTCAGTTGTTATGCAAATTCAATGTTTGGTAAAGTAGTTTTGGTAACCTTGTCGTTATAGAACTGACAATCTGCTTTCTTTTCTAAGCAATGAAAGTACCATACATACTGTTTTGTGCTTGTGAGGACCCAGAGGGGATAACTGCTTTCATTCTCAGACGTAGTTGTGGGTATTAAGAAGGCTTAGAGAGCATGTTGTAGGTATGAAAGACATGTTGAAATCATAGTTTTGTAGACAAGTTTATTTTAGTGTTCCCATCTTTGAATTCAGCTGTAGAAGTATTAACTTAGTCCAACCAATGACCCAGCTTCCTCTTAATAAGGGAAGCAATATTTCACTTTTCAGTATTCATTAAATTACCTAGCATTGGAATTATTTATACTGGCTATTTACCTTTACATAGTTTAGTTTTATATACTGTGAGTTTCAGAACAAAATTAATTAGCCAAACAAACAAACCCACAAAATAGAATACCCAGCTCTGCTGTTCTGTGGGAGGGAATTTTCATGCCTTAAGGCATAGGACAGGATAGAAGAGATTCTCTAGACCTGGACAGAGTGCTAGGTGCATCAGGGTCAGTCAAGGCTGTTGGAACAGACACAGGAAAACTATAAAGAGGGTGTGGACTTTTCAGGGCTTTTCTAATCTACTTCTATTCCAAATACATCTTTATCAGCCTCAACTCAGTGTCTCTCATCAGGAATAGTAGCACAGGGCTCTTCTGCTCTCACCCCATTTTCATCTATACCCAAGCCTCCTGTGATCATGTAGTAGATGTGGTTGGAGTGAGTTTGAGAATCTTCAAGTGAGAATCCAGTGGATGGCACAGCAGTTTCTAACAGAAGCACCATGAGGACTTCAATAGCTTTGTCATTATTGTCTTCCTCAACCTTTTGCAGCTGGGTCTCCTCAATTGGGTGTTCAGTATTGATTTCTAGGGCTTTCTGGCCATCATGAAGCCCATTGCAGAAGTGCATCTGAGTTTTTGAGCCTTTATGGTCCAGTTCATTTTAGCTGTCCAGCCACAGTTGGTTGTAACAATGCAGCAGATGGAAGACATAAGCCTACATGAGATTGTCACCTCTCAACCTTCTATTCCAAGATCGTAGTTATGAGCTTGCAGAGAGTCTCAAAATTTACCTCTTTCTTCTCCATTTTCTTCTTTTTTCCTCATCCTGTGGTTGCTTCAGGCCTTCTTAATTACAAAGACAAGACATTTTCCATCAAATCATTTAAGCTGGTGCATGTTGTACTCATCAGTAGACTCTGTCATATACACTATCTGAATGCCCTATTTCTGCACATACTCCAAAAGAAGCAGAGTTCACCATATTCTCTTTGTTTTCACTTTGACTGCTATGTCTTGTTCATACAAGATACGTACTCTGATATGTAGTCATCTCATGTCTAGAATGAGAGATGCGAAAATGGAGAAACTCAGACACTTAACATAATTTTCATGGATTCTTAGACACTTAACATAATTTTCATGGATTCTTAAGCTTTAAATTCTTCGAGAATGAATCATAAAATTTCTTGTATTTCTATTTGTCTTCAGCCATCTCAGAGAAGAGGAGCTCAAGGCACATTTTCACAGTATTTTCATGGATAATTTCAGGATTTTGCTCTGCTGGAAAATTTCTCAGATTTCATGGTCAGGTCTTCTAAGTCAACTACACCATTGGATAACATGGAAGTACTCAGGTATCAGTTCGTCACAGATTTATATGATGAACACCTGATGGAGATACTGGTTGATGTTGCTTTTTTGTTCTCACAATGTCAAAGGCAGCTAACTTAGGATAGAAGAGCAATGCCATAAATTCCAATTGTACTTCTGCAGAGAAGTGCTTGACTGCTGAATGTTCCTCCCAATGATTCGTGAGGCTCTTATAGAATTCATAATATTTCTCTTGAGTAATGTCATCAGAGTTCATATACTAAATAAGCAAAATATTATTCAACTTTTTCTGATGAAATTAAACTTTGTTTTCTTTCTTTTTTCTTATCTTTTTAAATCTCTCCCTCCTCATCTCTTCCCACATTTTCATGCATAGGCTTTTCCTCATCATCCTTATCTTTCTCACTTTTCTCTTGCTGTACCTCATTGTATCTGATATCCTTCAATCTTTTTCCTCCTCTAAATATAGGACATAGTATAGCCTGTGAACTTTGAGTGTTTCTTCATGATTTTCTTAATACTCCTTTCCTATGTGTATTCTGCTTAGTCTTCTTTGAGGCAATGGTTCTCTGGGGTACTCCAGCTAAGAGTTTTTCATGGTCTTATAGTTTGTGTAGGATTCATCAGGAGAAGATTCGCAGGCATAACACTCATAGTTGACTTTTGTGATCAGACCCAGTTTCTCTGCTACTAGATAAGGTGAATATTCAATACCTAACTGCTCAATCATGGAGAAGTCTGCAGTGGTCTTAAAATCCTCCATAAATGTTTTTTGTGGCAGACTAACAATAGTTGCCAAGGTATGCTTCTGATGTTTGTGGATCCTGCGATTTTTAACTTTTTACCACTGTTCAACTTGGAAGGGTTTAGGTTTTCTTATTGAAAGTTGACAATGTATCAGGAGCACTAGAGATAAATACTGATGATGAGAGACATTAGCTGAGTTATTTCTAACTGAAAGGCAAAAGTTTCCATCTCTTCCTCTCCATGTTTAATTTCCATAAGCATCTTGACAGAAAAGCAAATTAGAAGTACAGAACAGGGTGTCCCCAGACCATGTTCGACTTATACTCCAAATCTGGTATTTGGGGGGATAATTCAAGAGAGCTTATGTTTACATGTTTTAATCAATTTGAAAATAAACAGTGCAAGAGTGATGTCACTATGGCTAAAAGTACATCCTACTCTCCCAGGTGACCTCAATTTAGTTCTCAGAACACAGCATGCAACTCAATCACTTGTTGCTTCAGCTCTGAGAATCCAATCTTCTAGTTGTGGCCCACTTCCATGCATATACCTCCCTTCTCTATACATAAACAACCCTACATACATATAGTATTTTCTTTTATTATTGGTTAATTTATTTACATTATCACCCCTCTTCATTTCCTCTTCCTGAAAATTCCCCATTTCACTCTCTTCCCCTGCCTCCACAAGGATGCTTCCCCACCCACCCACTACTCTGGCCCCACTCCTACTCTGTCTGGGGCATCAAGCCTTCACAGGACCCATGCTTCTCCTCCCATTGATGCCAGACAATTTTATCCTCTACCACATATACACATGGAGTCACAGTTTTCTCCATGTTTATTCTTTGGTTGGTATTTTAGTCCATGGGAGCTCTGGGGGGTATGGTTGTTTACATATATTCTTTAACAAAATTAAGTAAATTCTTAAAACAATAAATGTAAAGACACAGTAATTATAAATTGATTGGAGGTCATTATTTAATTTTTATTTAAGTGTTCAAAAACTCCGTATATTTCATCTTTTTAGCTTTTAATTTTCTTTTTCTTAATGTTTACTATGGTGCATTGAATAAGCTTGACCACGGAGTGGCACTATTAGGACGTATGGCCTTGTTGGAGGAAGTCTGAAACTGTGGGGGTAGGCTGAGAGACCTTCCTCCTAGTTGTCTTGAAGCCAGTCTTCTCCAGTGAAACCTCTTGAGCCAGGTCTGCATAGTTGAAATTGTCCTCAGCACTAATGGTTTCCATATTCCTACTAGGATGGCCATATAATGCCCACTTAAATCATTCCACTGTTTTCCAAAATCCCAAATCCATGTCACTCTAAATGAAAGTATAATTAGGTCTATCACAATAATATCCCAGGCCATGGTAACAACTTCAGTCTTGGGATTTCCATTGCTGTAAAGAGATACCATGACCAAGGCAAGTCTTATAAAGGACAATATTTAATTGTGGCTGGCTTACAAGTTCCAAGGTTCCATCCATTATCATCATGGCAGATGTCAGAGTATCTATTTTCTTATTGGGTACAATAAAATGTTAGAAAAATAGAAGAATAACACATTTCAATTGTATGGATATCATCATTCTAATAATTTGAAATGATATACTGAAAAAGTATTTTTAGTGAATTACCTAAAAGAGATTTCTCATACTGCCAAAATTTTCTTCAAAAGGAAATACCTATTCATCTATGTCATACATCATAAACTTACATTCTTTAAAATTCTAATACATGGTTCACCTATCGTTATCATTATGCTCCTATATCCCCTCAAACAGTACCTCCCCAAATTCCTTGGCTTGACCATAGCTAAATTATTCCTTGTCATTTAAATATTAAATTCTATCACATGTCTGTCTTAGCAGAAAACATTGCTGCTACTATTGCATCTGTCCTATGATATTACTTGACTTTTTAAAATTTATGCAAATAAAGTATATAATTTTGATAATCTTTTATGAGGGAAGTACTAAATATTCAGTATCATAACAATAACTAGCATTGCATAGTTTATACCTTCTCATGAATTGAATGGTGAATTCTGGTATATTTCTTGTTTTTCTACTATCCTAATATAAATCTTACTTATATTATTTATGTAAAATTGTAACTAATTTCCTATTTCAAAAATGTGACAAGTGTTCTCTAATACTTTGGTTGAATCTTTCGATATTAATTACACTTGTAGGTGTGCATGACTGCAAAAGACATAACTCACGATTCTTGTATAATTGTAGTAGGAGAGGTAGAGTAGTATTAAGGACATTTTTAATGGTAGCTGTGAGGTTACACAGGGAAAAAAACATGTACTTAATATCCAGCAGACTACATTTGAATCTAATGATGAGGTATAATAACTTTATAAAGATAATTCAAAATATAACAAAGAAAAATCCAACAGAAAGAAATTTTAATCCATCAACAAGGCTATTCTGTCAAAGCATACATCCAAAGATCTTCTAGGTATATATGATCCAGCTGGAATGCAGATATGCCCTGGATTACAATGTGATCTAGCTAGAATACAGATGCACCCTTAGTACATATGTTTAATCCATACCAATAAAGTTAAATTTAGTTTGTAGAAGGAAGCAGCCATATTTGAAGGTGATATCTAATTGTGGGTCAGACAAAGTGACTAATCAGAGAACTATTTAACTGAATGAGTCAGAGGATATGCCTAACATTCAGGAAAGCAGACAGGAAAGAGAGCCTACTTCAGAGCAATGCAAAGTGAGTCAGGAGTAGAGTGTATTTCTGTGACTTGAATGCAGTTCAGTTCATGCAATGAAGTGGAATTCATATCAGTTCAGTTCAATCATTTCTGTTCAGTTGAGTGCAGTTGAGTTGAGGTGAGTTGAGTTGAATTCAATTCAGCTCAGCTAAGTTCAGCTCAGCTCAGCTCAGCTCAGCTCAGCTCAGCTCAGCTCAGCTCAGCTCAGCTCAGCTCAGCTCAGCTCAGCTCAGCTCAGCTCA
>NW_021604563.1:12689932-12738463 GCF_004785775.1 Grammomys surdaster
CAGCTCAGCTCAGCTCAGCTCAGCTCAGCTCAGCTCAGCTCAGCTCAACGTAGTTCAGTTCAGTTCAGTTCAGTTCAGTTCAGTTCAGTTCTGTTCTGTTCTGTTCTGTTCTGTTCTGTTCTGTTCTGTTCTGTTCTGTTCTGTTCTGTTCATTCCATTTAGTTGAATGCAGTTGAGATCATTCAGTGAGTCAGTCCATTGAGTTTAGGGCAATCCAGTGAAATTGAGTCCATTTGAGAGTTTGTGCAGAGGCACTTGAAGCCAGAAAACAAGAAGAGGCCAGAAGATTAGACCAAATTGCCAGAGTCAGCTTGAGGCCAAGCAGAGCAATTCAGTGATAAGGCAAGAGAAGCCACTTTAAATCAGTAAGCTTGAAGAAGAGTTTTTAACCAGTTTTGAGGTTAGTTGAACCAAACAGCCACAGTTCAGAAAGAGATAGAAAGGGTAAGTTTATTCAGCAGTAAGCCTCAAAAATGACAATTATATCTGGTTAATATAAGTTACAATTACCAACCTAGAAAGATAAAGTTGTCTAACTAGCATTAGAAGAAATATAGTAAAATCCAAGAACCCTATCAAAACAGTACCAATGGCTACAGAGATTTTCTGTCTTTACAGAAGAACAGGGATATTCATTCAGTATTCCATGCAGTATATTATCTACAGGGAAGCATGGACCTTTCCAATTAGTATCACTATTGATGATTTTTAAGACTATGCACTAATAATCAGAAAGTATTGGAAGATAAACATCTTGAGAACCAGAAAAATATTTAAGAACACAGGATACTGTTTTAGGTTAACTATCACATCTGGAATTTCTATAAAGGATTCTACTACCAGAAACCAATTAAGTGTGACTATTGTGGATTACTGATATTATCAAGTCTATTAAGAAGCATGGGGAAATATGAATACATTCAAGAGTGCTTCAACTTGGGGTATATGATCTGTAGTAACTCCAGGATGTTAAAAGACATATTTTTTGTAAAGAAAACAAAGACATTTCCAACATACAAATTTTTAAGCTAAAATTTGGAAATTACCTTTTTAGCCCAAACAATATGTCATTTAAAATTCTGCCATATTATCATTGACACATACTCATAACAAGAAAATCTCTCAACTTTATTAATGTTATGGTGAGTCAATGTTTACTTTCTATTGTTGTGGAAAATCTCTGCTAATTAAGATCAAAGTCCACCATGACCAGATAGGTCTGGACCCTGTGCAATATGGGAAACTGCATTCATTGGCAGGATTTCTCCTTCTCTGACAATGTCTGGGGAATTCTAAACCTCCCACATGTCTCTACCTAAGGAATGTCACATAGCCTCAATTAGATTATAAGAAAAGTCTGATTTCTTCTGGCAAAACCTATTCAGCCAGCACATGAGATTCCTGAAATGATTCTTTGTGGTGCTAACACATTCCAGGATCCTTAAGCCACAGGAAATCACCTTTGCCCACTCTGGATATCCCTAATCTCAGTCCTCCAAAATTTTATAAGACGTCAATCACCCTAAATAAAGTTGATCTACTGACATCTGGTTCTGATGTGATTTTTCACTTTATGTACTCACAGGGCTTCCAAATTCCCTATTTACCCTCACTTTGCTCCCACTGCTCTTGTAAATTGTATATACTTACAAACCAAAAGAGTTAGGAGACCCACATACTGTTAATAAAATAATATCAGCTTTGTTTAATGATAGCAAATAATCACAGTAACACAATGGAAGAAATCAGAATTTTATATACTAGACAAGTTTTTAAAATGATGTTCTGATTGTATATTTTCTGCCCATCAGAACAAGCCTAACAGGAAAGGATATTCTGTGCTTATTCTTTCAGAATCACAGACAGGGCTGAAAACATTTCTCAGTGTTAGAACATTTACTTGTGATTTGTGAGGTACTGAGTTTGATTCCCAGAACTGTGAACAAGAAAAATTATGGCTAAGCTAATTTCACCAACTTTGATAAAATGTGATTTTTCTCTACATAAAAAATCAGCTGAGTTGGCTACCAAAGTTTAACACACTAAATGACTAATATATATTTTAACTAGAAGTAAATAATGTTAAACACAGGGAAAAAATATGTATCACTCTGCACTCTGCTACAGGGCCTGGGCAGGTCACAAGACATACAGAATCCCACCTACTACCGCACAGCACAGTGAAAAACAAGAAAGAAAGCCAGAGAGACACCTGTCTACCTCTCTGCCATGGGAAAGGTAGGAAAAGATCCCCAGAGGCCTGCCTATCACCAAATGTCTCATGTAGGCCTTACATACACAGTTCCACCTGTTCCCATGTCATGTAGGAATTGTGGAGGAATATATCTACAGAACTACCTGCTCTCATGTCATATAGATGTGTTCTAGATACCTAGAAGCCTGCTGGTTGTCCTTCAAACTATAGACAAATGAGGTCACACAGAGGCCATCCATCCACCGGGCCTGCCTGCATTGGGAGACGCTATAATGTGTAAGTATGTGGTGAACAGTTGGGAGAGAATGAGATGTTAAATAGTTTGAGCATTATGAAGATAGATGGAACTGGAGACATGAGAGTGGACAATAACAGCCTGTTGTAAGTGGCCAGACCCACCACTTGGGGCCATGGTGATGTCCAACCCATTCTGCCACTGAGGGCCATGTCTGGGTCCCTAGATATGTAGTGGAAGTGGTCAGTATAGATGTTATACCTTATATTATCACTTGAGAACATGAGGACAGTTCCTGGTCTGAGAAGCTGGCAGGCATGATGTGGATGTCTATGGTTCCATTTCTCTTGTTAGCTGGCTCCATTTCTCACCTTTGGCAGCACTTGGGAGCATGATCATTGAGCCTTACCTGCAGCAGAGTAGGTAGCTGGATGTGGTAAGCTGCCCCAGTGTGAAAACCAGAGAGTTGGCCCTGAAACTCATCTCTGTCTTGTGGTGGCCTGGGAGTAGAGGTGATATCTTCTAGCCCCTTGCTTCTCACCACCTCTAGAAATTGGGAAAGTTGGCCTCCATGTCAGGAGAGCAGGCCCTACACTTCATGTGGGCAGCACAGCAGAGCTAGCCTTGGTGGTGAAACACTAGTGAGCCAGCCATGAAGGTTTGAGAGCAAGAGAGTTGGCTCAGCCCCTCACCAGCTATAGCCCTTAAGAGAGTAGGCTCCATTCTTTCACTGGCAGCAGAGTGAAGCGGGCTCTGAAGGCATGAGTGCTGGTGAGATGGCCTCTAGGATGTGAGAACTGCCCCTGTCTGTCGTGATGATTACAGCTTTGGGTGTCCTAGCTGGAATAATGCTGGAGAGAATGCTCTGGTGATGTGGATAAATGACAGGATACCAGCTGACCAGCTCAGCTACCAAAAGGTTCGGATCCAGGGCTTTGATTGGGCCCATCCCCAAATCAACATTCTCTCAGAACTGTTGGGTCACAGGAAAGGACTGGTTCTGCCAATCCAAAGCTACAGGCTCTCTATGACACAGTGAAAGCACAGAATAATCAGGAATAGTCCTGGTGAGGATCCAAAATTGATGGTGTCACAGAAGTCAGAGACCGTGTACCTGAAGAATGAATGACTCATTGCAGCGAACATTTGCAAGTGAAGATGTGTGGACAGAGGGGTACACTATGGGACACACTGTGACACATAACAGCTTCTCTGTAGAGATATTATTGTGCTTTTTTTGTTTATTTTTGTTTCTTGTTTGTGTGCATATTTTTTTTGTGAGGAGGTTGCAAGGGTGTCAGGAAATGAGTGGGACTAGAGTGCTTGATGTGAAACTCACACAGAATTAATAAAAAAATTAATAAAAAATTAATTATTCTACAGTATAGTTAGTATATATATATATATATATATATATATATATATATATATATAAAATGGGTGAGTCATATATATATATATATATATATATTCACAAAAGTAACAAAAAAGTGATGGTTACGTCTCATCATACTTGTCATTTACTAACACTAAAATACCTTCCAAATAATAACGTGAGCATGAAGACATTTTGAGATAAGTTTTAAGGAAAATAGTTTTGACAAACATAATTAGTCATTATTAAGATTCATGATGTGATTATTTCAATTCTAACCAAAGGTTTTGTGGGCAGCTTACTACTCAGCACGTAGTAAATAGAGAAATAGTATAAATGGGCATCATTGCAGAGCAATGATTTTTTTTTTATTAAATGATGTGGAAATCTCCAATTCAAAGATAAAATTTATAGTCCAAGATTTTTTTTCTTGAATTTATATAATTCTTGTCAAGGTAAAGTATGTATACTTTCTTTGTTTAAAAAAAAAGGAAACATGTATTCATGAAAGAAAGAAAAAATGTACTCTTTCATCTTTCTCTCTGTGTTCCCTAGTTTACCTTTGTTAGGAATGGTATAAGACAACAGTATACATTAACTTACAAAATAATTCCTAATGTGCCAAACAAAATTATGTCATTTTAAACATCTTATTTTGCTGGTTCATTTTGTTTTTGAAATCTTATTGATTTGTCCCTAGAGAAGTAAAAATATTTAAAATATTACTTATTCTGTATGATACAAAGTTTTGCCTATAAAAATCCATCTTCCACATTTATGTAAATTATAATGGAAATTAATAATGTTATAAATCACAATTATCATAAATTATTAGCAATTTATAATTAACCTCTTATAAACAGAAATTAGCATATAATGTATCAGCATTATGTATCGATCAACAAATACCTAGCAAAATTTTCACCAAGCACTTTTAGACTAATGAAAGACACCCACAAATAAATCTAATTAACCAGAACATCAAAATTTCTATAGGTAATTGACTGAAGAAGGTGGAATTTAATTATTATAATTTTAGTTTCTCCATGCAAAACTTGAAAGTATTATTTGAACATTTATCTGGTACATCAAATAGTCATACATGCTTAATTTAATGTCATATTTTATTATTTAATGTTTTATTAGTTCTTTTCCATTATAGTATTTTAAAAACCAATCTTACAATTACTGAGACACTTAATGAGAATGAGCAAATAGGAAATAAACATGCAGTTCATGATTAGAAAATTTAATTTTCTAGGTTATAATCATATTTTTAATCAGCATCTTTCCCATTGTATACACTCAAGAGGATAGAATTGGTAACAGCAATAGGGAAAGCAGAAAAATGAAAACAGAAACTTGGTGGTTTTCTTTGTATTTGTCATTTCTCCATCTATTTCTCCTGCTCCTTTTCTTACTGCTTCAGTTTTGAGTAGTCACAAATAGTATTTTCAAATTAAATGTTATGAAAAAAGAATGTACCAAAAGCTAAAACATTTGTTTCATACAGAATTTATTGTATGTTTAGCTATGTGTTCTATGCCCATGTAAATGTTAATGCATATGTGCAAGTGTGTGGATTTACAGAAAAGAAATCTACATATCATGCCTTTTCCAAATTCTTTCTCAGTATATTTCTTGGATCTCTCAATGAACTTGTTGTTCACTAATTAGGCCCAGGAATCCTTCTATCTCTACTGCTCCAGTGCTGATATTACAGGCAGAATCTACCACACTTTCATTTTATTCTTTATATTTTTAAAATAGATGTCAGGGATCCTGATTCAGTTACTCATGGTTGTTTTTCAAGTACTCTACTCATTGAGCCGCTTCCTTACTTTGCTAGAGTAAAACTACCTTTTTTGGCAAAGAGTTACTGCTATTCCATCATGGAAAAAAATATGTCCATGATAAATGAATCAGTTGTCAAAGTAAGCAACATACCTAGGATATTTTAAAATATACTGAGGCTTGATTGGAACAAAATTCTCTATCTGAATAATACTTCATGTTATATGTATACACTTGACATATCATCTTAAAAATTATTCTAAATTTTCTGTAATCTCCAGAAAAAAAAATTGGATGTATCTTTTAAAACGTTGGCAATTTCTTCTTCCAATATTCACCATCTTTTCTGTACTGACAAATACATTTTAGGAGAAAAAAAGAAGAAAATTTATGATTATAGAATATGAGAAAGTACAGATATTTTGTTTGAAAATCAGTATCACTTAAATAATTGTTATGAACATGTATGTAAAAAAAGGTGAAAACAGCAACATAAAACTGATTTATTTTGTCCTTTCACTATATTTTTTTTTCTGTGTTTAGATTAAATGGAATAAATCTTAAATATCCCTTATCAAATAAATACAAAAATAGCTGTTCAATATGTGAGAAATATTTCAAGTGCTGTGGAATTCAGATCACAAAGACCTTGATTTATTCACACAATAACTTCATCAGAAAATAATATTCTTAAAGCAACAGTTAAGAAGTTATTCTGTAGATTTCACTGTATAAATATATTAGAATGCTTGCACTAGAGGTGGAACTTCCATTTTTAATACATTTTGAGGTTTGGTCAAAACTACTGCTTATATTCATATGTAAATGCAATGAAATATATGCCATTAAAAATGATATTCACTTCATTGTTACTCTGCAGCATTAGATGAATCCGAAGAACAATTGTAGATTATTTGCTCATATAATTACTTAGTATTATAAGTACTGATACTATGTGTAAAAATTACTTTTGCATATAAAGTGCTGGAGATAGTGGAGCATATTCCAGAAAAAGTTTATGCATCAGATAACACTGGATTTGTTAACATGTTTTTCAGTTACACTTATAACACTTCATTTTAGAAATTGTTATTGTTTGAGCTACTTTTGTTCCTGTTACTGTGATAGTTTTTGTTCCAAATATTAGCAGTCCATCTGGCAGAACTTTCTTTATCCTGAATACTTGAATGGAGCAAAATCCATTTCAATTCTTGTGAAATATGCAGCATGAGCAAGAAGTAAAATCCTGTTGTTGAATGGGGGTCTTTTGATTTTTTTAGCATTTCATATTTTTTTTTTATTGACCAGTATTTTCACCCTCATATTTGGTTCTTATTTTTGTTTCTTTTGGACAAGTCTGAATTGCTAAGAGATATAGTCTCAATTATTAAGCCCATAAATGTTACACAATACTCCTTTTACCAAAGAATTAATCCCATGGTCCTATACAACTACAAAACACTTGAAATGTGAATGTTTTCTTCTTGGTGATTAAAAGAAGAATCAGACTAAAGCAATCATCAGTGATGTCTCTCAAATGCTTTGTTCAATTTTGCTTTGTGTATTAGAAAATTTCGTGAATAGTTTCAGATGTAAATTGTGTTTTAGGTAATTCCTTTTGTGCTGCATATATTATAAAATGTCTTTGATATATTTATACAGGAATTATCTGTTCTAACTTCCCCCTTCACTGTGAAAGGAGAGTAGAGGGAAAGGAAGATAGGAGTCCACTGGAATATATTGTCCAACCTTAAATTAGTTGCATGAATAACATAATTTTTATTATTACTTTAATGTATTAGGGTTTTTTAAAAAATTCATAAAGTATATTTCTTAGTTCACTTTTGATTGAATTTTGTTATTATCAACAAATATTCTAACTTGATTTTCAAGTGGTTGCTAAATATATACCATTTTGTTTTATTCCTTTGTAACTTGAGATAATTCACAACAGGATAAAACAATTATTTTAGCATCTATTTTATAGCAACCCCAGTGGTCTCTCTACAATTTTTATCACATTTTATTTTCTTCATACCTATGAGTTAATTATCTTCATCTTACAGTTGATTAACTAAGCAGTAGAGAATCAAATGAGCTGTTCAATGTCACATAGTTCAGTGCCATGTATTTAGTGAGCTGGGATTTTAAAACTAGCTTTGGCTGTTCCCAATTATATCAATGTCCAGACACCCAAGGATAATGATAACTTTATGTAAATACACTGGAATTATTGTTAAAACATTAGTAATTGATCATTAGGTCTTAATAACAGACTTTTCAGTTGGCAAAGGCCTTCAACACAATTTTAAAGAATTTACATCACTTGTATGCATTAAATTCAACATATTTTATTTAAAATGTCTTTTGTTAAATAGGGCCTTTAAAGAAGTATTTCTTACTTCACTCAGTACGATACAAGTTTCTTCCTTATATGTGTATTTTGATTGAAAACTGATTTTTAATAAAATATATTATGAGCACAACATCCCTATTTCATCCTCTCCCAGACCCTTTCCACCTTCTCAGCCCTCCCAACTACATCTATGTCAAACTTTTATTTCTGTTTCTTTAAAAATCAAATAGTCAAAATAATATGGAACACACACACAAACCAACCAAAATTGGATAACATAATATACAAATAAAACAATAAAAAATGCACAAAGAAAGCAGTATGAAGCAAACAAACAAACAAACAAAATCAAACAAAATAAAATCCAAAAAACAAAAACAAAAACAAGAACTCAAAACAAGTTTACAAAAATACTTGGTTTGTTTTGACCACCATCCTGCATCCTGCTTCATAGGGCATGCACTTAAATCCTGTTTATATTCCCAGTGAGACTATATTGGATAAAAGTCAATTTTCCTTACAAGCATGCATCAACAGCGGATAGCTTTGTCATAGGACCCTATGTCTACTTTCACTACTCAATGGTAGTTGGCATTTGTTGTTTGTTTGCTTTTTTCAGGAGCCAAATTCAGTGCTCTGTGTAGTCTCATCCAATAGGTCTTTGTTGAGCAATATCCCTATTTATTTAGAGATACCATCTCACTATGCATCCCAGGTTCATTGTTTTATTACTAAAATCATCATGTTTTATTGGTGTTTTATCAACTTGACGGCTATTGTACATCATGGGGCAAAAAATCATTTTGTCATATACCCTATATCATGTACAGGTATATAGAGAATACACATTAAAAATTAATATATGCACAAACATAAATGCCCAAATTATATAACTTCTAAGAAAGGGGACTAAGGTTTACCTTTTTGTGACTTAATATTTTCAAAAGATTTCTTAGAAATGCAGTCATAGAAACACGTGACTAAAAAAAAAGAAAGAAAAGGAAAATTACTTCAAACTCATCAAAATTAAAACCTTTTAATATTAAAATGTCACAAAATTGAAATTCAGCACCCCAAAATGTGAGAAAAATTTAATTATACCTAAGACTTTTATCTATAATCTGTAAAGATATAACATTAGAAAGAAAAATAAGATAATATAAATATGAGTAAAAGAATCAAACAGGATTATTTGCAGAGACTGAGAGCACAATTCAATCATAAAGCACAAGACAATAATGAATGAGTCCACTCTTCAATCCCAAATACTTCAAATAGTCCCACCATTATACAATAATAAGAAAATGCTTTAGTGACAATTTTGTGTATATATTCCAGAGGGAGATTAATTTCTACTAAATACATTCAAATATTTTCAAGAATGTTAGTCAGTTTAAAAAATCCAAATGAAAACACTGATGACAGTTAGGCACCTAAACTATTTGAATGTTGTAAATATTCAAGTCCACATACTGGTAAGGGATGACTTACAATACAAAGTATGACACTGAAAATACTTGAAAACTAAACCTTGTTGATAACAACAATTTTTAAATATACTAATGCTCTCTGAATTATACATGTATCTTACATGTGAAATAGATGAGAGAAATTTCTGAAAATTTAGATATAAAATTGACATATAAAGGCTTTTCCAGATAATATTAAATACAGAAAATTTGAAAAGATTATAAAATATAATCAAATCATATGTATATACACTTAAAATTCTTTTTCTTATTTCTATATTTAAACCATTTTATAATATATGTTATTATGTATATTAATTAAGTCTTTGTGAAAAACTACATAAAATTGATGAATTACTGATTTTATCTTCTTATCATGGACAATATTTAAAAAATTAAAAGTATATGAGTATGCTATAAATGCATAGATATTTGTGATTCAAGATGTTCTTATATATAAAAAGAGTAAATCAAAACATAATGACTGTGTCCTGTTTATATGGCATACATACATGTGTCAGGTGTTTTAGATACAACACAAAAAATAAACTTTTGTTTCCAGATTTCTCCTGATAAGAAACTGTTAAAAAATAAAGAAGTGACCAAAATAGTCTATGAAATCATACTTATATGTTAGCATGTATTTCTTTCCCCAAATGACCTCCCAGAAATCAGAGATTAAATAATTTCTTAAATTGAGATGTTTTATTTTGTTTTGGTAATTTTATTTATAAAGAATACTACTGAAAATCAGTCAAGTAGAGTTATGTTTCTTAAATTTATAAAAATAATATAACAGTAATTTTGGTAAAAAAATAAAATCATGCTGATTATTATTATTATAGTAAAATAAGCTACTTAAAAGGTACTATTTTTCCAGATACTAATTTGACCTGAGGTAAGAAAAATAAGAATTTTTTTATAAGTAATCATACTATCTTCTAAATGACGCATTAATCTACACAATGATTGTTCTGATGTTCTGATACAAAAGCTTCTCTTTTATTTAAGGTGTTTATAAATATGTTTTAGTTATTGTGGTACATGACTTCTTTGACATCTGTAAATATAATGTACATTGTCATGATGCCATCTCATACTTTAACATAACAGCATACTAATGAAAGTTTGAAAGCCAATATAAATATTTCATATTATGATGAAGTATCTCTTCTAGACCTCTCATTAACATCACTTTTAGTTACGTTATTTTTTATATTGTACTAGTATTTGTTAATTATATATTATACATATTTATATTAAAATATAAATATATGTGATATATTTATTTTTACTAATTTATTGTTATTTTCATATTCTCTTATTGCTCTATGGAAGGCCTGTAAGTTTATCAATTATTATGAAATATTTATGCCTTAAAAGTGGAACATTTTTAATTTGTTTGCACTGATTCAATTTGGTTATATTAGGAAGCTACATATGCTGTTGAGCATCTCTATTCTTAGGTAGTTTTGAGGTAGAATTAAGAGGAACATTTGGTCCCATAGGATTGAAATTAGTCTGTGAACAATAACAATACCATATTTCAAACAAAACAGAAAAGTAACTTAAAACTTCAGCAACATTAGAAAATTGATCAAATGATAAATATTTACTTCTTCCTTTACCATTTTGCTTAAAATCGTCAGTATACAAATTTATTATTATTTAACTATACAGGTGGGCTTTTAATAATATGATACAAAACTGTTTGTACATTTTAATTTTTGTATTTTTATATTTTTATTTTGAGGAAAAAGTGACCATTTTTTTATTACATTTTAACTTTTTAGGTTAAAACTTAACATTTCACAGAAATGAACAGAGGCATTAACTGACCATGATATTCCCTGATTTGGAACATTTATGCTTCCTTTCAGATCAAAAGTAGTGTTTTTATTGAATTGTGAGTAACAAGAAATAACTTTTAAAGAATTAGTTGAAATTCAAGTAAATATACTTGAAGATTAAAATAAGAAGTAAGAATATCAAAATATGGCCAGGCGGTGCTAGTGCACGCCTTTAATCTCAGCACTTGGGAGGCAGAGACAGGCGGATTTCTGAGTTCAAGCCAGCCTGGTCTACAGAGTGAGTTCCAGGACAGCCAGGGCTACACAGAGAAACCCTGTCTCGAAAAACAAAAACAAAAACAAAAAGAATATCAAAATATAAGAAGCTTATGAATATTAGTAATAGGTAAATTTTAATTTAAAAAGTTTTCAACTTGAAACAAAGAAAAATATACATTTGATAGAAATAAACCAGTCACTTAATTTCAAAAAGATAAAAAATAAAGTACAATCTCTTCCTTCCATGTAGTATTCTATTTCTAGATTTTCTGTTTATGCTTACAAGTACTGGGGAAACCCCATGCACAGTGGTCCATTTGCCTTAGTCAGTAAGTTTTATGGAAATTTATTAGCAAGCACATGACACAAAGCCATGGTCACAAAGAAAATCAGTCTTCATGTATATTGCATGTACAAAAGCATTCAGAACATTATTTACATCCCTAAATAAATTAGATAAGTAAGTTTAAAGTGATACAAATTTAATCACAGGAAACTAGAATCAACAAATAAAGAAAAGTATAAATCTAAAGCACTATTTTATGGACATTTATGATGGATGGAAATATTGTACAGAGGGAACCAACCTAAAATTCCTGAAACTGATTGCACAATAATAATAAGATGGCTGATTAATTAACTAGATGTCCACAAAATATTTAAAGAAACCAAGGCATGATGAATTAAAAAGACATATATGTTTATATGTGTATGTGTGGCTTTGTGTTTATTATATAGCTATATGCAAATATTGGTACATTTAATCATGATTAAATTGTAAATGGCACCTATAAAGTACATTAGAAAAGACAAGGGAAGTTAAATATAAGTGCTAATTTTAAAAGTTATAAGAATTATATGTATTTATTGTATTAAAATTTCAAACATAGCACAGATTTTTGTCAAGGGTGTTTAATACCAAAATGCTTTCTAAATTTAAGATGAAACTTACTTGTTTTTGAAGTATTAAGTTTAATATTTACTTATGTATGTGTTTGTAGCTATATAAATATATATCTTGTATGTGAGGGTGCCCACAGACAGCAGAAGAAACTGTCAAATGCCCTGGAACTGGAGTTACAGGAATTTATGAGCTGCTTTGTGTGAGTGTTAAGACCCAAACTCCTGTACACTAGACTAGCTGAAAGTATTTTTAAACTCATCATTTCTACAGCACCCACCCCTGCTATCTGTTTTCTCTGAAAAAGAAAATAACATGATTATATTATATATAGTTTTAGTTATGTATGAAGCAGACTTTATTATGGCATAGTGTTCAGTCACTATAAGGTATCAGACATATGTAAGTCCATGAGATGTAATACACCATATTGGAGCTTTTTGTTATAAAATATAAAAATGACTTCAACTTAGTAAAAATTTATTCAGTTTCTTTATAGTGAAGTATTCAAGTTCAAATTACTTAAATAGAAATATTAATATATTAGAATCCAAAAGGCAATGTTATGTGATTATGAGAACACTTAAAAATATTGTCATAATCAACTCTAAGCTTTGATGCAAAAATGTAGATATAAAGTATATATTAGGAAAGTCTATTAAAAGCAAATTTATTACTTTGCTACATCCATACCAAATGGTAGATTTAACCAAGCTGTGTGCTAATATATTTATTGAACAAAAAAATCCAAAAAAAACAATTTAAAATAGAAATTAGAAATCTTTTGCAATGTACTTCATCTTCTAGTTGCCTATCAAAGGAATTAAAACTTCCTTTTTATCTGTCCTAGCAAAATCAACAATGTGCAATAATGACTGGATAGTAAATTTTCTTTAATTTTCATTTGTACTTTGATTTATTTATGACTTATACATTCTCATTGTGTTCCAAGAAAAAAATAAATAAATCAAATACATGATACATTCTGAAGAAGGATTATGCCAATAAGAAAAATAAGGTTTTGGAAAACAAAAATCTATATCTCATTATCACCTCTTCATGTCTTCTACAGAAAGCAAATAGTTAGCAATGTACATAATTATATTTATATTAAATTTTTTTTTGCAACCTAATAGAATCTAGGTAGCTCAAACCCAAGTTTCCTGAACTTACAGAAAAACAAACATATTTTGGTATCTTAAAATTACATATTGAATTCTTTTCAATGATCTTATTTTCTTTGGTGTTATAATTATTTCTTATTGAAAGTCCATTAAGATGGTATTCACCTCATTTATAAAGATACATAGAAAAAATAAATTGCTAAGAAGTGTAGAGTTTCTTTCACCACCAATTAACTGATAACATAAGAAGCAAAAAAATATTGAATTGAAAACAAGGGGTGGGTAATATCATCTAATGATAAGTGCTTATTTTAGGTACAAATATAGTTTACTGAAGTTCAACCTAATTTTACAACCAAAGAACTATTAACACTCAACAAGTATAAGAGTTAAAGTGATATTATATTTATGGATTTTTGTGTGTGAGTGCGTGCATGTGTTTGTGTGTATACAAGTGCATGTATCTATTTTATTTACTGTGATAGAAATCTCATCAATAGCTCAATTCCAACATTTTTAATTCACCTTATACTCTTTCACTTACTGATTATGATAGTTAATCTTGTCAGATTAACTGGATTTAGAATCAAATAAATAATCATAAATTTTAAAGCATATTTTAAGTGGCTTTTCCTTAGATCTTAAACTATGAAAAAAAGACGCACCCTGTGTGTGGCCTGCACCATCACATGGAAAGGGTTCCTGGACTGACTGAAAGCAAGAAAGCCCAAATAAAAAACAATGAATTTTCCTTGATTTCTGGCTGTAGATTCACTGTAGCTAGCTGACTCACCTGCTTAATATGACAGCTAGAATTATATCATCACTACACCTTCTCAGAACACCCTGATAGACTGTAACCTCAAACTATAAGCCCCAATAAATCCTTTCTTATTTAAGATGCTCTTCTAAGATGGCTTTTCATAAGGAGAAAAGTGATTCTCTGATCTTTAGCATTTGATTTTAATTAACTCCTCACTTATGGCTCTCTGGATTTTCATTAGTTTCTTTTTGTTTTGTTTATTTCTTTTTTAAAAAATTGGTTATATTACTTATCTATATATCTAGTGTTGTCCCCATTCCCAGTCTCTTCTCCACAACCCCTCATCCCATCGCCTTTCAATTTCCCTCTAAGAAGGTGCTCCCTCATCCACCTACCTACTCCTACCTCACTCTTCTAGCATCCCCTTACTCTGGGGCATCAAACTTCCACATAACCAAGGGCCTCCCTTCGCATTGATGTCAGATAAGACAACCCTCTGCTAAATATGTAGCTGGAGCCATGGGACCATCCATCTGTACTCTTTGTTTGGTGGTTTATTCCCTGGGAGATCTGGGGTGGGGTCCAGTTAGTAAATATTGTTGTTCTTCCTATGAGAATGCCATCCCGTTCAGCTCCTTTAGTTCTAGGCCTAACTTCTGTTGGGGTCCCTGGGATCACTCCTATGGTTGGCTGCAAGTATCTGTATCTGTACAAATCAGGTCCTGGCAGAGCTTCTCAGAGGACAGCTATACCAGGCTCCTGTCAGTAAGTACTTCTTGGCTTCAGCAATAATATAGGGGTTTATTGTCTGCAGATGGAATGGATCCCAAGGTGGAACAATCTCTTGTTGGCCTTTCCTTCAGTCTCTGCTCCAGTTTTTGTCCCTGTGCTTCCATTAGATAAGAACAAATTGAGCTAAAATTTTTGAAATGTGTGGGTGATCCCATCTCTTGGAGCCATGTCTGTCTACGAGAGGTGGTCTCTACAGGTTTTATCTCCCCTTTGCTGGGTATTTCAGCTAATGCCATCCCCTTTGTTTCCTGGGAACCTCTCATTTCCCTGATATCTGAAATTTTCTAGTGGCTCTACACCCCCTTTCCCACCCCCCACTGCTATATATTTCTATTCATTTTCCTGACCATCTGGACTTTTCTCCTGACCCTTCATATACCTGATCTTGCCAACCTTTTTCCCCTTCCTCTCATCCCTGCCTCCCTCAAAATTCCCTCCTTCCCTCTACCCCCTGTGATTACTTTGTTCCCCCTTCTATGTAGGATTCGAGCATCCATACTTTGGTCTTCGTTCTTGTTAAGCTTCATATGATGGTGAGTTGTATCATGGATATTCTGAGCTTTGGGGCTAATCATTTTCCTGTGAGTACATACCATAGCTGTCCTTTTATGTCTGGGATACCTCACTAGAATACTTCCATTTATTCGCCTGCAAATTTCATGAAGCCATTGTTCTTAACAACTATTTAGTACTTCATTTTGTACCACATTTTCTGTGTCCATTCCTCCCTTGAAGAACATCTGGGTTGTTTCCAACTTCTGGCAAGTATAAATAAGGCTGATATAAACAATAATGTGGCACAAATCTTTATTATATGTTGGTGCATCTATTGGATATACCATTAGTGATTTAGCTGGCTCTTCAGGTAGAACTATTTCCAATTTTCTGAGGAATGATTTTGTTTTACAAATTGGTTTTGCCAGCTAGCAATTCCACCAGCAACAGAGGAGTGTTTCTCTTTCTCCATATCCTTTCCAGCATCTGCTGTCACCTGAGTTTTTGATCTTAGCCATTCTGATTGGTGAAAGGTGGAATCTCATGGTCATTTTGATTTTATTTCCCTGATGACTAAGGATGTTGAACATTTCTTTAGGTGCTTCTCGGCCATTTGCATTTCCTCAGTTGAGAATTCTTTTTTTTAACTTTGTACCCCATTTAAAATTAGTGTTATTTAGTTTTTTTGGAGTCTAACTTCTTGAGTTCTTTATATATTAGCCGTCTATCAGATGTAGGATTGATAAAGATCTTTTCCCAATCTGTAGGTTGGTGGTTTTGTCATACTGACAGGATCCTTTGTCCTACAGAAGGTTTTCAGTTTCATGAGATCACATTTGCCAATCAATGATCTTAATGCCTGAGCCACTGGTTTGGGAAAATTACTTCTGTGCTGATGTGTTCAAGGTTCTTTACCAGTTTCACTTCTATTAGATTCAGTATATCTGTTCTTTTATTGAGGTCCTTGATCCACTTGGACTTGAGCTTTGTACAAGGAGATAAGAATGGATAAATTTGCATTCTTCTACATGCCAACCACCAGTTGAACCAGCACCATTTGATAAAAATACTGTCTTCTTTTATAATGGATGGTTTTAGCTTCTTGCCAAAGATTAAATGACCAAAGGTGTATGGTTTTATTTCTGGGTCTTCTATTCTATTCCATTTATCCACCTGTCTGACTCTGTATCAGTACCATCTGGATTTTATTACTGTTGCTCTGTAGATTGAAGTCAGGGATAGTGATTTCCATACAAGTTCCATAATTGTTGAGAATAGTTTTCACTATCCTGGGTTTTGTGTTATTCTAGATGATTTTCAGAATTCCTCTTTCTATCACTGTGAAGAATTGAGTTGGAATTTTCATGGGGATTGTATTGAATCAGAAGATTGCTTTTGGTAAGATGGCCATTTTACTATGTTAATCCTGCTGATCCAAGAGAATGGGAGGTATTTCCATCTTCTGTGGTCTTCTTTAATTTCTTTCTTCCGAGACTTTAAGTTCTTGTCATATAGTTCTTTCTTTTGTTTGGTTAGTATCATACCAATATATTTTATATTATTTATGACTATTATGAAAGATGTTGTTTCCCTAATTTCATTCTCAGCCTGCTCATCCTTTGAGTAGAGGAAGGCAATTGACTTGTTTGAGTTAAGTTTACATTCAGCCACTTTGCTGAAGTTGTTTATCAGCTGAAGGAGTACTCTGGTAGAATTTTGGGGGTAGCTTATGTATACCACAGTATCATCCTCATATAGTGATATTTTGAACTCTCCCTTTCCAATCTGTATCCTTTTGACTTCCTTCTGTTCTCTAATTTATCTTGTTAGAAATTTAAGTACTATATTGGATAGACTGACAAGAATGGGCAACCTTGACTTCTCCGTTATTTTTATGTGATTGTTTCAAGTTTCTCTCAATTTAAAAATGATTCTGGCTATTGGTTTGAAGTATATTGCTTTTATTATGTTTAGGTATGTACCTTGAATTCTGGGTCTTTCCAAGACATTTAACAAGGAGGAGTATTTTATATCGTCAAATGTTTTTTCAACATTTAGTAAGATGATCATGTGTTTTTTTACCTTTGAGTTTGTTTATATAATGGAATACATTGATGGATTTCCATATATTGAACTACCCCTGCATCCCTGAAAGAAGCCTACTTGATGGTGAATGATCATTCTGATATGTTGTTGGATTTGCTTTGCTAGAAATTTATTGAGTAGTTTTGTATCAATATTGATAAAGGAAATTGGTCTAAAGTTCTCCTAATTTGTTGAGTCTTCGTGTGGTTTAGATATTAGCATAAATGTGGCTTCTTAGAACCAATTAGGTAGTGTTCCTTCAGGTTCTATTTTGTGGAATACTTTAAGAAGTATTAATAGCATGTCTTCTTTGACAGTCTGATAGAATTCTATACTAAAACTGTCTGGATCTTTTTTTGTGGGGGGTAGACTTCTAATGACTGCTTCTAATTTCTTAGGGTTTATGTGACTTTTTTTAGATGGTTTATCTGATGCTGATTTAACTTTGGTACATGTTATCTGTCTTAAAATATCATTTCCAGCTTTGTTCAGTATAGGCTATTGTAGTAGAATCTGAAGGTTTTTATTTTTTAATTCCTCAGTTTTTGTTGTTATCACTTTTTGCTTCTGATTTTGATAATTTGGAGATGGTTTCTGTATCCTCTGGTTAGTTTGGCTAAGGGTTTATCTATCTTGTTGGCTTTTTTTCCAATTTCATGAAGTCTCATTTATCAATTCTTGATAAATGAGTTCTATTTAGGAAATTTCCCCATGTTTCAATGAGTTCAAGGATTTTTCCTACTTTGTCTTCTATTAAATTCTGTGTATCTGGTTTTATATTGAGGTCATTGATCCACTTGGAATTGAACTTTGTTCAAGGTGAAGTATATGGGTTTATTTTCATTTTTCTACATACAGCCAGTTAGAATAGTACCATTTATTGAAGATGTATTCTTTTTTCCATTGTTTATTTTTGGCTTCTTTGTTAAAGACCAAGCGTGTGTAATTGTGTGGTTTTATTTCACAGTTTTCAATTCTATCAATGAGTCTGTTTTTGTACAAATCACTGATCAATGAGTCTGTTTTTGTACAAATACCACACTGTTTTTATCACTATTGTTCTGTGGTATAGCTTGAGGTCAAGGATGGTGATTCCCCCAGCAGTTGTTTTATGGTTAAGATTTTTTTTTTCCGCTGTTCTGTGCTTTGTGTCTTTCAAGATGAGTTTGAGAATTGTTCTTTCCATGTCTTTAAAAAATAGTATTGGGATTTTGATGAGTATTGTATTGAATCTGTAGATTGCCTTTGCTAGGATGGCCATTTTTACTATATAAATACTTCTAATCCATGAACATGGGAGATCACTCCATTTTCTGAGATCTTCAATTTCTTTTTTGCACAACTTGAGGTTTCTCTCATATAGATCTTTCACTTGTTTTGTTAGAGTTACCCCAAGATATTTTATATTATGTGGCTATTGTGAAGGGAGTTGTTTCTCTAATTTCTTTCTCTGCCTGTTTATCATTTTATAAAGGTAGGCTACTGGTTTATTTGAATTATTTTTATAGTCAGCCACTTTGCTGAAGTTGTTTATCAGCTCAAGAAGTTCTCTGGTAGAATTTTCAGGGTTGTTTATATGTAGTATTCTATCATCTGCAAATAGTGATATCTTTATTTCTTCTTTGACAATTTGTGTCCCTTTGATCTCCTTTTGTTATCTTATTGTTTTAGCTAGCACTTCAATTACTATATTGAATAAATATGAGGAGAGTGGCCACTCTTGTCCCCAATTTTAGTGGGATTACATCAAGTATCTTTCCATTTAATTTTATATTGGCTGATAATTTGTAGTAAATTATTTTTATTATGTTTAGGTATGAGCTTTAAATTCCTGATTTCTCCAAAGCTTACAACGTGAAAGAGTGTTGTATTTTTTCAAATGCTTTTTCTGCATCTAAGGAGATGATCATGTGATTTTTTTCTTTTAAGTTTGTTTATATAGTGGATTTTGTTAATAGATTTTCATGTATTGAACCAACCTTGCATCCCTGAGACAAAGCCTAATTGATTGTGGTGAATTATCGTTTTGATATATTCTTAGATTTGGTTTGCAAAAATTTCACTGAGTATTTTTGCATCAAAATTCATAAGCAAGATTGGTCTAAAGTTCGCTTTTATGGTTAGGTCTTTTTGTGGTTTAGGTATCAGAGTAATTTTAGCTTCATGCAATGAATTATGTAGTATTCCTTCTGTTTCTATTTTATGCAATGATTTGAGGAATATTGGTATTAGGACTTCTTTGAAGGTTTGGTAGAATTCTGTAATGAATCAGTATGATCCTGGGATTTTTATGGTTGGGAAGTTTTTAATGTCTTGTAATTCCTTATGGGATATGTGACTGTTTAGATAGTTTACCTGCTCTTGATTTAAATTTTGTATGTGGTATATGTCTAGAAACCCATCCATTTCATCTAGATTTTCCAGTTTAGTTGAGTATAGGCTTTTGTAGTTGGATCTGATGATTTTTTTGAAATTCCCCCCTTTCTGTTGTTATGTCCCCCTTTTCACTTCTGATTTTGCTAATTTGGATATTGCCTCTGGGCCCTTCAGTTAGTTTGGCTAAGGGTTTATCTATTTGGTGATGCTCTCAAAGGACCAGCCTTTGGATTTGTTGATTCTTTGCATTGTTCTCTTTGTTTCTATTTGATTGATTTTAGCCCAAAGTTTGAATGTTTCCTGTGTCTAATCCTCTTATGTGTGCTTGCTTCTTTTCGTTCTAGAGCTCTCAAGTGTGCTGTTAAGTTGCTAGTATAAAATCTCTTCAGTTTCTTTATCACGGTACTCAGTGTTTTGAATTTTCCTCTAAGCACTTCTTTCGTTGTGTCCCATAAGTTTAGGCATTATGTGTCAACATTTTCATCAAATTCTAGGAAGTTTTTAATTTCTTTCTTTATTTCTTCCCTGACCAGGTTATCATTGCATAGAGAGTTGTTCAGTTTCCATGTGTGTGGGGGCTTTCTGTTGTGTTTGTTGTTATTGAAGACCAGTGTTAGGCCATGGTTATCTGATAGGATGCATGGGATTATTTCAATTTTCTTGTATTGATTGAGGATTGTTTTGCATCAATTTATATCTTTGAATTTGGAGAAGGTACCAGTCTCCAAATTTGGAATTTGGATAAGGTGCTGAGAGGATGGTGCATTCTTTTGTTTCAGGGTGAAATATTCTGTAGACATCTGTTAAATCCATTTGGTTTATAACTTCTGTTAATTTCATTGTGTCTCTGTTTAGTTTCTGTTTCAATGGTCTGTCTCTTATTGAGAGTGGGGTGTTGAAGTCTCCCACTATTATTGTGTGGGCTTCAAAGTGTCTTTTGAGCTTTAGTAAACTCTCTTTTATGAATGTGGATGCCCTTGTATTTGAGGTATACATGTTCAGAATTGAGATTTTCTCTTAGTGGATTTTCCCTTTGAGGAATATGAAGTGTCCTTCCTCATCACACTTGATTACTTTTGCTTGAAACTATATTTTATTGGATATTAGGATGGCAACTCCAGCTTGTTTCTTGGGACCACTTACTTGGAGAAGCTTTTTTCATCCTTTTACTCTAAGATTGGTTCAGTTTTTGTTACTGAGGTGTTTTTCTCATATGCAGCAAAATGCTGGATCTTATTTGAGTATCCAGTCAGTTAGCTTATGTCTTTTTATAGATGAGTTGAGTCCATTGGTATTGAGAGATAGAAAGACAGATGACTGTTAGTTCCTGTTATGTTTGTTTTTGTAGGTGGCTTTATGTGCATGTGACTCCTTTTGGCTTTGTTGTGCGATGCTTAATATCTTATTTTTTTTCTTTGGTGTAGGTACTCTCCTTATGTTGGAATTTTCCTTCTGGGATTCAATGTAGGAGTGGATTGGTAGATAGACACTGTTTGAATTTGGTTTTGTCCTGGAAAATTTTAGTTTGTCTTTCTAACTCGATTGAGAGTTTTGCTGGGAATAGTAGCCTGGGCTGGCATTTGTGTTCTTTTACAGTCCACATGACCAGGCTCTTACGGCTTTTATTATATCTGTTGAGAAGACTTCTGAAATTCTGATAGGTCTACCTTTGTATGTTACTTGGCCCTTTTACCTTGCAGCTTTTAATATTCCTTCTTTGTTCTGTACATTTAGCGTTTTGATTATTATATGACAAGAGGATTCTCTTTTCTGGTCCCATTTATTTGGTGTTGTATAGGCTTCATATACCTTTGTGGCCATCTCTTTCTTTAGGTTGGGGAAGTTTTCTTCTGTGATTTTGGTGAAGACATTTTCAGATCTTTTGAGCTGGGAATCTTCATTCTCCTGTATTCTTATTATTCTTAGATTTGGTCTTTTCATTGTATCTTGGATTTCTTGTCTATTATGGGCTAGGGATTTTTTATGTTTTTAATTTTCTATAACAGTTGTGTCAATATCTTCTATGAGATTCTCTCTTCTATCTCTTGAATTCTGTTGGTGGTACTTATGTCTGTAATTACTGACATCTTTCCTAAGGTTTTCATTTCCAGGTTTGCCTCCATTTGTGTTTTCTTTATTGTTTATACTTCTACTTTATATCTTGAACCTCTTTATTCAATTCTTTCACCTGTTTGATTATATTTTCCTGTATTTCTTTCAGTGAGTTATCTATATCCTCTTTAAAGATTCTACTATCTTTATGAGATAGGATTTTAGGTCATCTTCCTGATTTTCAGGTGTCTTGGCGTATTCAGAGCTTGCTGTGATGGGAGAACTAGGTTCTGATGGTGTCAAAGTATATTGGCTTCTGTTGCTTATGGTCTTGTGGTTGCCTCTTGCCATCTGGTTATCCCTGGTGTTTGCTGGTCCAGGTGACTCTGTCTGAAGTCTGCTTCTTTTGTCCCTGGGTTGTTTCAGGTCTCCTGGTAGGTATGCAGCCCTGGCTGTAGCAGACCTCCTGTGGGGCCTTCCAACTGGGGTCCTCAGTGGCCCAGAGAAGCCGCTGATCTGTTTCCTTGGTTACAGTTGATCTCCTGGGGGACCTTCATGCTTTTGGGTCTTCAGAGGAGTAGTCAAGCTGTTGCACTGTGTGAAGCTGTTCTGGAGGGTGGGAGTGCTATGCAGCAGAACTCCAGGGAGGCTTTCAGTCTGATGAATCTATTGCCCTGCATGATACAAAGCCCCTGGGTTGTCTTCAGACTGTGTTGTCAGTTGCCCTGTTGGCCACTATAAAGCGGAATTCCTGGGACACCTTCAGGCTATATTGTCTTCATGGGAACCTACTAGCTGGCAATCACTTACTCAGTTGCCCTGTGTTCAGCAGATCTCCTAGGATGCCTCAGGATGTGATGTCTTCAGAGGAGCAGACTAGCTCAAAGTCTGACCCTGCAGAAAGGAACAATCAGAAGGGGAGTGGAATTAGGCAGGCAGGGTTTTGAGGGGTGATTGGTCCCAAGTTCACTGGGCTCCCAGCTGCAGCTGTGGGAGGGTACTTACCTAATGCTCTGAGTCCAACAGACCTTGTATGGTGCCTTAGGATATGATATGTTCAGGGGAGCTCTCAAATTTCTTTATAAAGGCACTCAGAGCTACAAATTTTCCTGTTACCACTGTATTTTGTTGTGTCCCATATGTTTGGGTATGCTTTGCCTTAATTTTCATTAAATACTAAAAAGTCTTTAATTTCTTTATTTCTTTCCTGATTAAGTTATCATTGAATAGAATGTTGTTTAGTTTCCATGGATATGTGGTCTTTCTGATTTTGTTCTTGTTGTTATTGAAGACCAGCCTTAGTCTGTGATATTCTGGTAGAATGTGTGGAATTAATTCAATTTTCTTTTATCTGTTGAGGTTTGTTTTGTGTTTGATCATATGATCAGTTTTAGAGAAGGTAACATGAGGTGCTAAGAAGAAGGAATTCTTTTGTTTTAGTGTAAAATGTCCTGTAGATAACTTTTAAATTCATTTGGTTCATAACTTCTGTTAGTTTCAGTGTGTTTCTGTTTAGTTTCTGTTTCCATGATCTGTCCATTGGTGAGAGGAGGGTGTTGAAGTCTCCTATTATTATTCTGTGAGTTTCAATGTGTACTTTGAGATTTTGTAACATTTCTTTTACAAATGTTGGTGCCTTGAATTTGGGGCATAGTTGGTAAGAATGGAGAGTTTCCCTTGCTGCATTTTCCCTTTGATAAGTATGAAGTGTCATTCTCCATCTTTTTTTGATAACTTTTTGTTGAAAGTCTATTTTATTGGGTGTTAGAATGACTATTCCAGCTTGTTTCTTGGGACCATGTGCATGGAATTTTTTTCTAGCTTTTTCCTCTGAGGTAGTGTTTGTCTTTGCCACTGAGATTTATTTCCCATATGCAGTAAAATACTGTTTCCTGGTTACATAGTCTGTTACCCTATGTCTTTTTATTGAAGAATTGAGTCCATTGATGCTGAGAGATATTAAAGACCAATGACTGTTGTTTCCTATTATTTTTGTTTTTAGAGGTGAAATTGTATTTGCTTGGTTTTCTGCTTTTGGGTTTGTTATGAGAATGTTAATTTCTTAGTTTTCCTGGGTGTAGTCTCCCTCCTTGTTTTGGAATTTTCCTTGTATTATATGCTCTAGGACTGGATTAGTGGAAAGATATTGTTTAAGTTTGGTTTTGCCATGGAATATCTTGGTTTCTTGACCTATAGTAATTTAGAAATTTTCTGGGTATGGTACCTTGGGCTGGCATTTGTATTCTCTTGGTGTCTATACGACATCTGCCCAAGATCTTCTGGCTTTATGAATCTCTGTTTTGAAGTCTGTTGTATTTCTGATATGTCTGCATTTATATGTTACTTGAAATTTTCCACTTATAACTTTTAGTATTCTGTCTTTGTTCTATCCTTTTATTGCTTTGTTTATAATGTGACTGTAGAAATTTCTTTTCTGGTCCAATCTATTTGGTGTTCTATAGGCTTATTGTACATTTATGGACATCTCATTCTTTAGTTTAGGTATGTTTTTGTCTATGATTTTGTTGAAGATATTTACTGGTCCTTTGATTTGGGAATCTTTGCTCTCTTCTATACCTATTATTCTTAGGTTTGGTCTTTTCATTTTGTCCTCAATTTGTTTTATGTTTTCTGTCAGGAGATTTTTGCAGTTTGCTTTTCTTTGACTATTGTGTCAATGTCTTCTATTGTATCTTCTATGACTGAGATTCTCTCTTCTATCTCTTGTATTGTGTTGGTGATGCTTGTATCTGTAAATCCTGACCTTTCTACTAGGTTTTTCATCTCCAGGGTGGTCTCCCTTTGTGTTATCTTTATTGTTTCTATTTTCTTTTCTATATCCTGAATTTTTTTGTTCAATTCCTTCACCTACTAGATTGTGTTTTCCCATATTTTTAAAAGGGATTTATGTGTTTCCTCTTTCAGAGCTTCTACCTTTTTATCTGTGTTCTCTAGCATTTTTTGAAGGAGTTATTTATGTTCATTTTAAGGTCTTCTGTCATCTTCATGAGATGAGATTTTAAATCAAAATCTTGCTTTTTAGGTTTGTTAAGATATCCATGGCTTGCTGTGGTGAGAGAACTGGGTTCTGATGTTGCCAATTAGCATTGGTTTCTGTTGCTTGTTTTCTTGAGATTGCTTCTTTTTTTTTTTCATGGTAGGATATTTATTCAGCCTTAAAAACAAAATTTTTATAAATTTCAAATTCATTATACTAATAAAATAAATCATATACAGAAGGATAAATACTATCTGATAAACATGTATTCAGAATCTGTTCTTTTTAAAAGTCAAACTGTGAAGATTCATCTTCAGTAGTCATAAAATCACAAGAATGAAGAACATTGAATCAGATGTATGGGAAAGCTAATGCTAAGACAGCTAGAAATTCTCAACATAACCAGTAATCTATTAGAAAGTAATAAAAATATAGATGTATATAATGCATTCTAAATGTCTTCAGTTTAGTCTAATAGCATACATAGCACCTAAATATTTTAACGTTATGAAAGCAGGACAATTGTATAGCATCACAATTCATTCTTTTTCTCCCTCTTGCTATGATTTTTTTCATTGGATTTTTAAAATTTACATTTCAAATGTTATCTCCTTTCCAGGTTTCCCTTCTGGAACCACCCTACACCATCCCTTCTCCCCCTGCTTCTATGACAGGGCTCACCCACCCATCCATCCAGCCTATATTACTACCCTAGCATTCCTCTGCACTGAGGCATCGAGCTTTCATAGGACCAAGGACTTCTCCCATTTATGCCAGAAAAGGCCATCCTCTTCTAAATATGTGGCTGGAGCCATGGGTCCTTCCATGTGTGCTCTTCGATTGTTGGTTTAGTCCCTGGGAGCTCTGGGTCGGTGAGGGACTCTGGTTGATTTATATTGTTGTTTTTCCTATGTGGTTGCAAACTTCTTCAGCTCCTTTAGTCCTTTCCTTAACCTCTTCACTGGGCTTCCCATGCTCAATTCAGTGGTTGGCTGTGAGCATCCACATCTGTATTTGTCAGGCTCTGGTCAAGCCTCTCAGGAGACAGCTATATCAGAATTCTGTCAGCAAATACTTCTTGGCATCAACAAGTGTCTGGGTTTAGTGTCTGTATATTGGATGAATCCCCAGGTGGTGCGATGTCTGGATGACCTTTCCTTTAGTCTTAGCTCCACACATTGTCCTTGTATTTCCTTTAGAATATAGCAATTCTAGATTAAAAATTTGGAGATAAGTAGGTGATTTTTTCCCTCAACTGGTGACATCTGCTAATTTGTGATGTTAACTGGTCTTGCTGTTTCTGACTAGAGCCTGTCTCTCCTGTGAGCCTGGTTATGTTGAACCTCCTTGGGTCAGACTCTTTCTAGGTGTTGGAAGGCTTCTGGAGAACCTGATCTGTGATCCTGGCTGTGTCAGAAGTCCTGGAGGTCAAACTGTCTCTGAGTGTGGTTGAGGTAGGGAGAGTTCTGGAGCACAGGATCTGCTCTAGGGTGCAGATGGGAACTAGAAGGAAGGTGTGTCTCTGGCAGTGTAGCAGGTCCTGTGTCCTCTAGTACATGGGGATCCGAGTTAGGCCATGTATTGGAGCAGTTGTGGGGGACTCACCTTTGAGCCTGGGGATTTCAGAACTCCTAGAGTTTAAGCTGTATCTGGGTGTGAGTAGAATTGTATGGGGCTGGAACACACTATCTTCTCCTGGGTCCAGACATAAATTGGAAGCTCTTTAGTTTCTTACAGCTAGGATGTAAAATTATTTTGTATTCCTTTGATTTACATTCCCTAGCTGTTTTTGTATTTAGTGAATTAAACTGTGATTTCCTCTTTCCTAATTCTAGCAACTTTTCCTGAAGTTCATGAGAAATCAATGCACAGGTAAGCATCAATCTCAAGAAGACTCTCAATGCTCCCAGGCAACATTCTGTGCATTATTTCCTAATCAGTTAGCTCTACTATTATCTTATGATATTTCCTCACATGTCATTTATTTTGCTTCCAAATACTGACAACTGATAAGTTTTATAATTTGCTGAGAAAACTAAGGACAAAAGATAACTTCCACAGATGCCACTTTGACCTATTTATCAATCAGATTCTCTATTGTTTCCTTGACTATAATGTTTGAATCACACATACCTTCTCTCACTCCATCTGATCCCCTTATCTTAGTACAACATGGTATTTGTTTAGTCTTCAACATTGTCATAAATCCTTTAAGTCTCCCTACCTTTGTCCAGTTTGTGTGTGGGTGTGTGTGTGTTTTATGTGTGTGCATGGTTGGGAGTGTGCATACAATTGTGCATTTGTGTTACCATGTTTTTATATATGCATAGGTTATGGGTACAAATGTTTATGTACAATTATATATGCATGGATATCAGAGGTATACTTAAGGTGTCATCCCACAAAAGGCTTGTACCTTTGAATTTTGAGACAGAGTTCTCACCAGCCTAGGGTTACATCACAATCAACCTCAAGGGATCCTCTTGTTCCCAGCTCCTGCTTATTACTCAGTGGTGGAATTACAAGGGTGTGCCACTGACTAAGACATTTTTACATGATATATAGGAGTCAAATTTATGTCCTGTTGGTTTGCCAGTAAGCATTTTATGGACTGAGCCATCGCCACAGTCATTCCTGTATTTTAACTCACATTATTGCTAGGATTGTGATTGTTGTTTTATTTCATTCTGTCCTTTATTTTTGAACAAAGCTTGTTTTTATGACACTTCTTAGTCATAGACCTTATCAGTCTTCTTAACTTTGCCCAGTTTTAGTGTGTTTGTGTGTGTGTGTGTGTGAATGTATGTATGAGAGTGTGTGAATGTGCATACAAATGTGCATTTTTGTTACTATGCTCTTGTATATGCAATGGTGGTGTGTTTTCTTGTGTTGTAATAAACTATTCTGAAAAGAGTAACTTAAGAAAGAAGGACATATTTTTGGGTTATAAAGAGTACAATTTACCATGGAGGCTACCCTTACAGCCTCCTTTCCAACTGATTGCCTTCTAGGTTCTCTTCCAGTTGAAGTTTCCACACGTCTCTGGCTCACTCTCCTCACCAAATCCATAAAAGCAGTGCTGAGCTCTACAATTGTGCCATTTAAATTATGTTTACCATATAAATAGAAAGGGGTTTGTTTCTTGATAGTTTAAGATCCACAAGATTTCTATTTAATGATATTTTGGTTAATATTTTAGAAAGATTAGTAACTTCTGAAATTTTGATTAAGAGCCAAATAGCAAACCTCTTTCATAATATAGAACATAGACTATAGTTAGAAAAATTAACAAATGGTTATACATTTCAACAATGTCCTATTGGACCTTAATGGGTTCAATAATGGATTATGGGCATGAAAAAAGTGGTGCTATAGTTACAGAAAGTTTGTACTCAGAGTTTAATATTTGATTTTGTATATTCACAGTTCTGTGAACAGATTACTGTATTGTCATAAGAATATGAAAACTAATGTGGAAAGTGGAGAAATTTTCCCAATAGTAAACAACAAACACAAAATATTGCAATCTGATATATAGAAAAAAGGAAGAGACAACAGAAAACATTAAGGGAAAAAATGTGTGTGAAATCTAGAATTTAGAGCTCTTACCTGATAAATTGGCAAATAATTGTTTAATGAATGAATCCCATATTTGGTTTCACTTCTGTTAGAAGTGATACCTACCACTGGAATATGGAAGAAAAACATTTCATGATATACTATGAACTTTTTTATGCATACATATTTAAAAGACCTTAAAGTTGTAATATTTTATAGTTTTATTTCACTATAGAGAATAAATGAATATGAGAGACTACTCTAATTATAACAGACAGAAAAATCTTGAAAAAATTTGGAAAATATAAAATGTTGTCTTTAATTGCATAATAATTTCCAGAGTCACCATTTATTTTATTTTATTCAAATTTTCCAAATATTATTTTTATATTTTTTATGATATGGTATAAGCATTTCAAAGTAAAAATTTCAGGGGTGTTACCTGCTATTGTGGGCCTAGTTTTGTAAGAAGATAAACAGTTGTACTCATGAAGATAAATGACTTCAGATTTTGTCAATTTGATATGCTAATGGGGAAATAAACTCTATCTTAACACTTCTATAACTCATAGATGACTTTTCAAATATCTTGATTAAACTGTTTTTTTTTTTGGAGGACATAGGGGAGGGAAGGACAACTCATATATATTTTTCAGTGTATTTTTCTGAACTGGTTCTAAATAAATGGGTTACCTTATAATGATTTTATATGCATACAGTTTCTAATATTTCAAAATGTTCAAATACAATTTCTTTCCAAATACATCTATCATTTCGTTATCATTAACACATTAGAAATTTTTGGTACCTGTTAAGAATACTCAGTACATTATCATTATCTGTAATCAGCTGAACTATAATAGTACATCAGCATTATTTTACTCCTATATAATTGAAACTTAATATCTCCTGATTAGCCTTCCATTATCTGCCTGCCCTTTGCTCTCTTGAGCCTTAACCATCTTTGTGTGCTTAACTTTCATAATAGTTACGTTTTTCTATCTCACATGAGTCAGATTATCCAGAAATTCAGCTTGTGTCTAACTTTTGTCATCAGCATGATTTTCTAGTTCTAGTTCTATTAATCTGAGTAACTTCTTTCTTTATATTTTATATTTATTATGTGTCTGTATTATTATAAGAAGTACTAAATGTAAGTATTTTCTATCATATACTATAAAGTTGTACTTATAACTAAAATTACAAAATATGTTTGCCAACCTCAATTGAAATATTTTTATGTAAATGCTTTAGTTACACCTACACTCAGCTAAATTATTGATAACACAAAATCCCTGCTATTTTATTAAATTGGTTGACTTCTATACACTGCATTTCCTGTGAGTGGATTATAAAACAAAAATATGTTGAATTTCAGAAGATTTCGAGGTAGAAACACAGCCAGTGGGGAAAACATACAGTAACCTCCTGAATCAGAATAAAAACTCCAATGAAATTGCGACCATCTGTGCTTGTTCTTTAGCTTTTGAGAGCAGTACATCCTTTTGATCAAGAGTAACAAATTGGCTGGTAGAGACACTTAAGTTGTAGTTGTCTCTTCGTGATCCAGAATTTATTTCTAAGAATATGGCAAAAAGATATCTTCTCTCCTATGTTTGTTGCAACACTATTCATCATAGCCTACAAGTGGGAAAATTTGATATTTATTCTATACTTATGAACAATAAGAGAAGCAAACTATATGAATGGACTATTTAACAAAAAATTGCATGTGACATACTAGAAGCACTATTACAGATGACTCCTAAAACATATAATTCTGAGTACATGCTTTTACTTTATGATGTTTATCATTAAAAGAATGTTACATCAATTGCCCTAAATTTAGATCACCTGTTGCTTAACTCAAACTTCACCAAAAATTGTGCCAAGTTGGTAAAAAAATAACTAATATTCAGATAAATGTATTCATGGAGATTTAAGTTCTGTAGCATTGGTATTAAATGTGTTATAATCAATCCTATGTATTTAATAATGATGTTATTATTAAATGTACAAAAATTGAATGTTGTTTGAAAAAAATCATGCTGGTATTAAAAGGTCTAAACATTTAACAAAAACGACAAACATGTACTATGTTTATTTTTTCTTTCCTCTTTTTTTTTCTTTGTTCCTTCCTTCATTCCTTCCTTCTTTCCTTCCTTCCTTCCTTCTTTTCTTTGTTTCTTTTTTTTCTTTCTTTTCTTTCTTTCAGACATGGACTTACGTAGACTATGTTGACCTTTACCTCTCATACAGCTGAAGATGAACTTATACACTTGATCCTTCTGCCTCCAACTCCAAATTGCTGAGTTTGCAAGCATGAATTGTTTATTTCTTAGGATTGAATCCAGGTTTTTTGCACACTAAGCAAGCACTCACACAGCTAATTTACACTCCGCACATCATACTATGTTTAACTGATTACATATCTAAAGAATTCCATCATACAAATAAATATACCAAAATAGTAGTATAAAGATAAGTTATTTATTAGGTATTTGTCTTCAAATTCAAAATATTTTTAGCCTATTAAAATATTTTTAAACAAAACAGAATTATATGGTTTAATTATCCACCTTTGCACTATTAATATGAAACCTTTGGGAAATGAAAATCATAAAATAAAAGTTGTATTTCTCTCAGGAAACAAAATTTGAACTTTCAAATACGCAACTTATTCCTTTTATTTATAAAGCAATCTAAGTTTATGAACAGCCAATGGTATCTAAACTGTAGTCTTTACAATGAGAAAATATTTCTGGGAAATTAGTCTTCCTTTTATGACTGTATTAATGAATTCATATGTGCATATGTATGTATATGTATCCCAAAATTTTAATGTAATTGTCTACTCTAGCATTGAAATTATTCATAAATACATAAATAAATTTTAGTATACTAATTTGACTAATAACAGTATAATTATCTTTACTCTCATGTATGATATGATCATTTAATTAGAGTATATTTATATTGGCAAATAATCATTGCATTTTTTATATATAAAATATCTACAATTCATTTAAGCTTATTTCTCAAAATGCTTTATATTAGTTATATTAAAATTGAGATAGTTGTTCCATCTGTTTCGTTTTCTAGTAAAACTCAAATATGCATTTTAAAACACAATATTTTAGTATGTATTTGCTTTGATGACTTTCACACAGCAGTCAATTTCTACTTAGCAAATGTTTTTACATCCACTCATTTATTTTTAACTTGTGGTTATACATGTAGATTGTTCTATATCTGCTATTATAAGCACAAATTTAATTTTAACCTATAGAATTGGAGAATATAGAAATAATATAAATAAGTGATATATTTAATATATATTAATATAATATATTTCAGTGTGCATGTGCATGTGTGTGTACATATATAGAATTTTTTTCAGGATGTAATAATCTATTCTCTAATTTCCAATGCCGCTTTTTTAAAGAAAACTACGGGATTTTATGTCACCTTTATTGACACATAGTTAAAAGTGATTCATTAGATTTTTTATTTGCATTCTCATTTTAGCTAAACATTTATAAGTTTCCATTTTCTTTCCTATAACAGCATGTCAATTATAATTTAGTTTATTTAACATGGTTTCTTTCTGTAGAATCCACATTTCTTCAGTGATATTTTTATTCATCAATATTATTTTATATTGTTTCACTCAAAGTTGTTTTTTTAGACATTTTATTATTCTTTTCTGTTAACAACTTTTAATTTATCATTTTATTTTTTTTTACATTTCAAATGTTGTCGTACATCCTGGTCTTCCCTCCACAAATCCCTGATCCCAAACCCACTGCCCTTTGCCTGTAAGAGGGGGCTCCCCAATTACCCACTCCCACCTTACCCCACCACCAGCCCACAATGCTGGGGCAACGTGCCTTCCCAGACCAAGGGCCTCTTATCCCACTGATGCCAGATAAAGCCATCCTCTGCTATATATGTAGCTGGATCCATGGACCAATCCATGTATACACTTTGATTGGTAATTTAGTCCCTGGAAGCTCTGGGGAGTCCAGTTAGTTGATATTGTTGTTAATTTTAAATCAGATTTGTTTTAAGATAAAATTATTGAATTGCTATTATCTAAATGTATTTTTTATGAAGATTCTCATATATGACACAAATTAATTATATACATAATATTGCAGATAAATTGTAGTGCTTCTGATTTCTATTTTTCTGTTTAAATTGAAAGGATTATTGATTATGTTTGAAATGGGTGAGCCATGTGTTGTTTCATTTACTTGTTCAGCCAAATACCTGACTAGAAACAACTCAGAGATAAATAATTTATTCTGTCTCAGAGTTCAAAAGGGGTACAATAAATACATCAGAAATGGGAAAATGTAGCAGCGTGGGTTCTAGGCAACTGGTCCCTTTGTACTCACTATTAGGTAGAAGATGGTTATGAACATTGATACTTAGATTTCCTTCTCTTTTTATTCTGTCCAGATCAGAATCCATGTGAGTGAACATCATCTCTTAAACAAATTATGATACACAACATATATTTAAATGGTCTTCTCCAAATACTTTTTTATGAGGATTTATTTCTTAAGCATCAGTTATTTTGAAATGATATTTGATGTTGCTGTGAAAAATATTAGTAATTTATTGGCCCTTATAACTTCTTTTACTTATGTTTATTCTTATACTGTAACAACATTTACCAAGTATATTCTACTACTTTGAATAATAAAACTAAATATAAATCATGAACTTTCATTGTCATACTCACATACAAAATTCACATATGAAACTTAGTATAATTACATGAAAATCTATATCTATATAATGTTTAGTCAGTCTGGTAATATATGCTGTTCTGCTTTCACTTTAAAGAAACAGGCAAGCAAATGTAGATATCTTTTTCTTTTCTATGTTTCTCAAGGCACTTATACTTTGTGAGTTTATAAGATAAAGGGAAATATCTAAAAATATACTGAATATTATTTTAAACTTTTTACAGAGCCAAAACACAGAAATCACTTTTTCAACTGTGAAGGAGTTAGAAATTTTGAGGATTCAGTTATATGAAGTGGAAGTACATATCTTTGCAAAACTGATGCAAATTAATGTATTTTGTGGGAAATTTGAGTAATCCCCTATACTTTATAAAGTTCCAAAAAATATAGTCATAGTATGTTTCAAAAGAAACGCTAATCATTCAGTAGCCACTACTTAGTGACAACTAGAAATAATAAACTGGTTAATTAAATAATAAACTGGTTAATTAAATCTTAAATTTCTGTTATAGACTGCCCATAAGTGACTTTTATCCCACTTTACATTATTTCTGGTATTAATAAATTTGTCAATGTCTCAACCACATTATAGTCTCTTGACATTTGTATAGAGGATTTTTCTTTTAATAATTTGACACAAAGCACAGTTTTAGTAGCAAAAGATATAATTTTGAAAATTCCAAGATCTGTAGTTGTCTTCTTTTATGATAATTACATACTCTGAAAAAGTAAAATGAAATGAAAATGTAAAATTACATCATTTTGTTTGTCCCAGTATCTTCATCTCTAGAAACTCTGGGCAGATTGTATAAAATTAACTTGACTCACACAAATGAAATTTGAAAACTGTCAATCCAACTTTCCTGTGTATCAGAAACTGATATGAAATGTCACTTTCAAACTGCCATCACAACTTCATGTAAAATGTCAGTAACTCAATAACAGAGTGTTCTAGTCTGATTTTCTGTAGCTATGGTAAAAACAGTAATGAAAACAGCTTGAGAAAGGATCACTGATGGAAGATAGGAAAGAACTTAAGCAAGGAGTTGACCCAGGCAAGAGAGGAGTGCTGTTTATTAAATTTCTTTCTCTGTGTTGCCTAGATTCTTTTCTTATACCACCTAAGACATTATGCCAAGGGTTAATATCACATACAGTGGACTCGGTTTTACCACAGCAGTCACTAATCAAGAAATTTTTCTCACAGACTTACCCTTCAGACCCACTTGATGGAGTAGATTCATTAAATGATGTTTTCTTTTCTTAGATATCTTCATTTTGTTTGATGTTGTTAGAAAATAGCCAGAAGAAGTAACTTTATTTTAATTTGGTACACATATACATCACAATAAAAACATATTTTTCTTTCCTATATGTCTCAAAGATTTCATATTCATATCATAACATAAACAAAATATAATTTTAAAAGTACCAGATCCTTTATGAATTTCATCATTTCAAAAGTCCAACCTCTCTTTCAAAGGCTAAAGTGTTTGAACTGTGGAGAGTGTAGAATAAAAAAAAAAGTAAATTATATAACTATTATTACAGCAAGGAATAACAAGGATATAGTAAACAATAGGTCAACACAAACCAAACTCTTGAGGTCAAGAGTTCTTGGACTGACTTCTTGGACTCAATAATGACCTTACATGTGCCAATGTTTTTGAGTATCCCCATGTATATGGCTTTGTCAACCACAGTAAATACAACTTGTACCTTAGGGTTGTTCTGGCTCCATTGTAATATCTGCTATTGCCCTTGGTGGACATCCCATGTCCAGGCTTCTCTAATATGCCAAAGGTTTCCACATAAACTGAGGCTCTACCTTTACCAATGGCTTCTCCTGGCTTCTTGAGGTTGAAGCCTCAGCCCCTTTCTGTGAATCTATCAGTCCTGGGGTCTCAACTGCAACTGAAACTTTACTTTTATTAACTGTATTTCCTGGCCTCTTCTGGGACTTTAAACCTGCTAGAGTGCTGAACCTTAGCTTTATTACATGACTCATTCTGTACTTTTATCAATCACCTCTCCTGGTCTCTCACAGTGGCAAGTTATAATTCCTCTGCATGTTCTCAATGCCACCAATCAGCCCCGTATGAGACTGTGTTTTCCTACCATCTTGGATTGTAACATTGGACATTTTTACTAAAGCTAGTAAGAAAACTGAAGAAACACTTTCCACAAGATGTCACCTAAATGATGCTTGGCTCTTATTAATCATGAATTGTATTTTAGTCTTAGTTAAGCAGTATCAATTTCTGGAGGAAAAATAGAGGTTTACTTTCAATAATGCTGATAACAGCTGGTTCTTCATCCCTTCATGGCTTAAAGTCACATGTGCTTATATCAAAATATCTCATAAATACCTCTGATGGAATGTTAGAGGTACTCTCAAACTTCTTTCTGAAACTTTACAATCCAAGTCTTCACACTCAGAATTTATTTCCGCATTGCTGCCTTCCAAGCTTCCACATTAATTGGTAAGTTCTCATTCCTTTTCCAGCCCAAAGTCTCTGGCTAATGCTACAGTCATCTCCAAAAATACAACATAGCTTATCACAGAAGTATCTGACTCTGTGGTACCCACTTTGATCTATTTTGATTTTCTATTGTTATGATAAGACAGAGACCAAAGTCAACTGGGGGATGAAAGAGTTTATTTACTTCATCTATTATTTGGTATAGTTCATCACCAAAAGAATCAAAGGAAGGAACTCAAAGCAGAAACCCTGAGTCAGAAACTGAAGCAAACATGGTAGATGACTGGTACTTACTTGTTGTCCCCAGGCTTCATTCCCTTTGTTTTCTTATACAAACTAATATCAGTTTCCATTAGGAGCAATATTCACTGTAGTCTGGGCACTCTTATACCAATCATTAATTAAGAAATTTCTCCACAGACAAACTTTCAGAGAAACCCACAGACAAATCCACAGACCAATATGAGGGAGAAATTTTAAATTTGCCATTTCTCAAATGACTCTAGTTTGTGTCAAGTTGACAGAAACTAACAAGCACAAAGAATACATCAAGAAATACATTTACAAAAGTAAATATTCCTCCTAGTAGAGGCTTAGAGCTTTCTAAGTCACCAATATCATGATATTTCTCTACATTTGGCTTGATGTACTTGAAATTCTAGCTAGAGCAATAAGACAACTAAAGGAGATTAAGGGGATACAAATTGTAAAAATCAAATTATTGCTATTTGCAAATGATATGATAGTATGCATAAGTGATCCCAAAAATCCTACCAGAAAATTCCTACACTGATGAATACCTCAGCAAAGTGGCTAGATGCAAAATCAACCCAATGAAATAAATAGCCCTCTCCTACACAAGTGATAAATGAGGTGAAAAAGACGTTAGTGAAAGAGTACCTTTCATAACAGCCACAAATAGCATAAAATACCTTGGTGTAAGTCTAACCAAGCATGTGAAAGAACCATATGACAAGAACTTCAAGTCTCTGAAGAAAGAAACTGAGAAAAAATATCAGAAAGTGGAAAAATCTCCATTGCTCAAGGATTGGTATGATTAACATAGTGAAAATGGGTTTCTAACTAAAGGCAAACTACACATTCAATACAATTCCCAACAAAATTCCAACTCAACTTTTAACAAATCTTTAAATATCAATTCCCAACTTCATATGGAAAAACAAAAAACCCATAGTAGTTAAAACAATGCTGAAAAAAACACTTCTGGGGGTATCCCTACCTTCAAGCTGTACTACAGAAAATTATTAATAAAAGCTGCATGGTACTGATATAGAAACTGATAGCTGGATCCATGGAATCAAATGGAAGATCCATATATACACCCACATACATATGGACATTTGATTTTTGAGAAAGATGACCAACCTTATCATGGGAAATAGAAAACTTCTCCAACATATGGTGCTGTTACTAGTAGATGCCTGTATGTAGAAAAATGCAAATTGATCTATCTATATCATCTTGGAAAAACCTCGAGTCCAAATGGATCAAAGATCTCAATATAAAACCAGACACACTTAATCTATTAGAAAGCAGGAAATAATCTTGAACATGTAGGTACAGGAAACAACTTCCTAAATAGAACACCAATGTCTTATGCAATAACGTCAAGGATTAATAAATTCAACTCCGTGAAATGGAAGAGCTTCTGTAAGTCAAAGGACACAGTTATCAGGACAAAATTGCAGTCTATAGAATTGGAAAAGTTCCAAAAGATCCACTGTATCTGATAGTGGACTACTATAAAGAATATATAAAGAACACAAGAAGTTAATCCCCAACAATCCAAATAATGCAATTAAAATGTGGGGTACAAAACTAAACAGAATTCTCAACAGAGGAATCTTGAATGCCTTGAATCTTTAAGAAGCACCTAAAGAAATGTTCAACATCCTTAGTGAGAAGGGAAATGCAAGTCAAAAGGAAACTGAGATTTAACCTTACACTCATGAAAATGGCTAAAATAAAAAACTCAAAGGACAACACATGCTGACAAGGTTGTGGAGGCTCTCCACTGATGGAGGGAGTGCAAGCTTTTACAACTACTCTGGAAATCAATTTGGCATTTTCTTAGAAAACTGGGAATAATTATTTCTAACTCATGAACCAGCTATACCCAAAAGGTGTACACCTTCCCACAAGGACAAATGCTCAATTGTGTTCTCATTCGCCTTACTCATAATAACCAGAAACTAGAAACAACCTAGATGTCTCTCAAGTGAAGAATGGACACAGAAAATGTGGCATATCTACACAATTGAATACTACTCAGCCATTAAAACAAAAAAAGGAATCATGAGTTTCTTGAGCAAATGAATGGAAGTAGAAAATAATATCATGATTAAGGCAAGCCAGACCGAAAAGAACATGCATGGTATATACTCACTTTTTTTCATGTACACAAATGTTTATTTATTTGTCTATTTATTATTAATCATTTTATGCCTTTACATTTAAAATGATATTCTCTTCTATGTTTCTCTTCCACAAATCCCTCATTCCATCCCTCTTCCCCTCCTCTTTGCCTCTACAAGGATGCTCCTACATTCACTCACCCACTCCTGTTTTACTGCTCTAGCATCAACTTATGCTTAGGCATCAAGCATCCACAGGACCAAGGGCCTCCTCTCCCATGATGCCAGATAAGTCCATCCTGTGCTACATATGTATCTGGAGCCATGGATACCTCTTTGGTTGGTGGTATAGTCCCTAGGAGCACAGAGTAGTCTGGTTAGTTGATATTGTTCTTCCTATGATGTTGCAATAGCCTTCAGTTCCTTCAGTACTTCCTTTACCTCATGCATTGGGGTCCTTGGGATCAGACAGATGAGTAGCTGTGAGTATCTGGAACTGTATTAGTCAGGAACTTGCTGAACTTCTCAGGGAACAGCCATACCACACTTGTCTCTATAAGCACATCTAGCCATCAGAAATAGTGTCAGGGTTTGGTGTCTATAGATAACATGGATCCCTAGCTAGAGCGGTCTCTGAATGGCCTTTCCTTCAGTCTCTGCTCCAATTTTTGTCCTGGCATTTCCTTTAGATAGGAGAAATTCTGGGTTAAAAATTTTGAGATGCGTTGTTGACCCCATCTCTAAACCTGGGGCCATGCTTATATACTGGAAGTGGTCTCTATACGTTCTATCTCCATGTTGTTGGGTATTTCGACTAAAGTCATCCCCCTTGGGTCCTGGAAGCCCCTTGATTCTCTGGTTCCTAGGAGAGTCTAGTGGATACCTCCTGGTTCTCATGTTCCACTGCTACATATTTCTATTCAATTTCTTCACACTCTGTACTTCTCTTCTATCCTTTCCCATACCTGATCCTGTACCACCTTTTATCCTCCCTTCTCTCTCTTCCTCACAGGTCACTCCCTCCCTCTACCTTCTACAATTATTTTGCTCCCCCTTCTATGTAGGATTGAAGTACCCACACTGTGGTTTTCCTTGTTCTTAAGCTCCATATGGTTTGTGGGTTGTATATTGGATAATCTGAGCTTTTGGGCTAATATACACTTATCAGTGAGTACATGCCATGTGTGTTCTTTTGTGTCTGAGTTACCTCTCTTAGGATAATATTTTCTAGTTCCATTTATTTCACTGAAAATTTCATGAAGTCATTGTTTTTGGTAGCTGAGTATTACTACATTGTGTAAGTATACCACATTTTCTCAATCCATTCTCCTATTGTGGAACATCTGGGTTGTTTTCAGCTTCTGGTTATTATAAATAAGGCTGCCTGAATATAGTGGAACATGTTTTCTTGTTATTTGTTTGAGCATCAATTGGGTATATGACCAGGAGTGGTATAACAGGATCTTCAGGGAGAACTATTTCCAATTTTCTGAGGAACCACCAGATTGTTTTCCAAAGTGGTTTTACCAGCTTGAAATACCACCATGAGGTGCTGAGAAGAAGGTATTTTCTTTTGTTTTAGGGTGAAATGTTGTGTAGATATCTGTTAAATCCATTTGCTTCATAACTTCTGTTAGTTTAACTTTATCTTTCTCTCATTTTTGTTCATGTTCTATCCATTGGTGAGAGTGTGGTGTTGAAGTATCCCACTATAATTGTGTGAGGGTCAATGTGTGCATGAGCTTTAGTAACATTACTTTTACAAATGTTAGTGCCCTTAAATTTGGGGCAGAGATGTTCAGAATGGAAAGTTCACCTTCGTGGATTTTTCCTTTGATAAGTATTAAGTGTAATTCTACTTTTTTTGATATTATTTGGTTAAAAGTCTATTTTCCTGGATATTAGAATGGCTACTCCAGCTTGCTTCTTGGGACAATTTGCTTGGAAAAAAAATTTCAGCATTTTACTCTGAGGTAGTGTCTGTCTTTGTCACTGAGGTATGTCTCTAGTATGCAGAAAAATGCTGCATCCTGATTTATGTGTCCAGTCTGTTAGTCTATGTTTTTTTTTATTTATCTATTTCTTCTTTAAAGGCTTATCCTTGTTTACCTCTGTTGTCCTGTATATCTTCTAATGAGATATTTATGTCCTTCTTGAAGTGCTCTATCATCTTTATGAGATGGAATTTTAGATCTTAATCTTGTTATTTTAAATGTTATTTTTACATTTAAGTAATTACATTAATCCAAAAGAATCCACAGAATATGACAGAAGTCTCACTTCCAAAAATTAATACAGTTCTTTATGTTGAAATAAAATGTAGGTATCATGTAAACAAACAATGTACATAAATAGAGGTGATTAAATAATTACAGGATAGTTTGTATTTTTTCTTCTTGTTTTTCTTAATTTATATTGACCCTAATGTCTAGAGGGGCATAGTATAATCAGAAATCACAACACAATAAAATAGGCACAGGCACAAGTACGACTTTAGTGGAGTTAAGAAATGATATCCCAAATCATAGCTGCATAAAAGTGAATTTTTTAGAAAATAATAATCTTAACACAAAAAAAATTTATAGCAAGGACCTAATTATAGTTGAAGTTCCTCTCAGACTCTAGTTAAAATTTAATATCCAACAACTCAAAGAGAAAAGACTTTATGACATACTTGTACCAAAATGATCACTTACTTTTGAGTGAGATAAAATATCCCCATAAAATTTAGCCCTTTTTCATATTGACTTCTGCCCTGTAAATCATAAATTTTTTTCAAACAAAATTATTTTGGCACAAGAAAACATGTTGGAAACAATACATAGCCTTACGAGACAAAGTATCTAAGCACTGAAAAACTCACTGTGTATCTCAAAGAGGAAAATTAAATACATTTGAATTAAACTGATGTCTGTATGACTGCCGCTTCATCACCGATCACTTATTTCATGGAATCAAGTTGTTACTTAAGCACATAGAGAAAACAACCCACCCACCTTTGATCAAAAAAAAATGCTTCTGATGTTCTAGTAAAGTAGATGATGTTCATTCATCTTAGAAATATAATACACTAATGAGGATGGAGTCTAGTGTTGTGAGATTCAAGATTTTTCAAGATTTCTAAAGTCAGTTCTAGAGGAAAAAAATCTACCTGATTATGAAGCCTTGTTTGCAGTATCCTGGGAGCACTTTTCAGGATGAATAATTTTGATTTTATTCTGAAGTTCTGAAGTCTTCCTCCCATTAGATTTTTTTATTTGTGATACCACTGAATATAATATAGACCCTTCAGATAGCAATAGTATTCTAAGTCAAAATGTAGTCTCATTTAATATTTCATAGAAGAGAAGCTTAATAAAACATACCTAACTCCAGTTTCTGTTATATAAATTTCCTGAATCTTTACCTAGGAGGCACATAAGAGCCTCATGACTCAGACTTCCTTTAAAAATCACCATGCCAGTTTATGGGCTTTATTTCTTCACTTGGGAACAATCTTATTGGTCTTCCTTTAGTATGTCTAATTAACTTTTTTATAAAGATGAATTTACATGTCTCCTATATTTGAGAGATGACAGAGAAAATAGTTCCCAGCCACATATACTACCCTATAATTCACCTATACATAAGAAATACAGTTATTTTACATAAAATCAGCTGAACAATATCAGTTTCTGTTTTCAACCTTTCATTCTTTCATTACTACCTACTTTCTGTCTAATGATAGTTCATGTTAATGAGTTAATTTTTGAATACTAAACTAGACTGCTTTCCATTATGGCATTAGCTTCATTCAGTTATCAAATCTGTTGATAATAAAGTTCCATTTAAAAACCTAGCTGCCATCCAGTTTTACCCTAAGCCTTTGAATAGTTCACTTCTGCCTAAGCTGATTTGCATAACTAGTTTGGAATGCATATTTGATCCTGAAACTGCATGGAGCACCTATATAAAGAAAGAGTCTCAAACATGTATTTTCTACATAGTCTTTACTTAGTTTGTTCGTGAGCACATACCTTGTCCCTGTTTTTCTTTTTGAGGTCATTATGATTAATGCCAGAGCGTCACACAAGCTAGGCAAGTGCTCTCTCCATCACTGAGTTTCATACCACCTCCCATCCCAGCTTTATTCTTTTTGTAAAGCAAATTTTTATCATAAGCATTCTACCGGAGTGTTTTTTTTCAGGTAATTGTAGATCAAGATTTCCATTAAAATTTTCCAAATTCCTCCCAAGTAATGAGTACAGTAATATAAAAAATAATTGTTTGTCAATATTCAGAAGCATTTTCTCAAGCTCTTAAAATTGGTTTTGTACGAGAAAATGTATTAGAAATATATCTTATCAAAACTATACAAAATCCAATAATAATTTCAATAGATACAGAGTCAAAGAATATAAAATCCAAAATACATTCATGATATAAAAGCTAAGAATACTTAGAAATGTTTATATCTTGAAAAGTCTTTATGTGAAAACAGTACAGCTACCAATATATTTTTATTCCATAAATAAGAAAAACATATCCACTATGATGACATCCATGTACTACTGGATAGTAGAGTCCATGAACACAGAGCAGGACAAAAAAAAAATGAAAACTGAACATTTGTTTTGTTAAAAACTGAAAGCATCGTTTTAAAAAGTTAAGATATCTTTGTCCTGGAATATACAAAAGAAAAATACCATAAGCATTATAAAACACGAAGACAGCAATAGTAAAGCTCATCAAACTCTAAAACAAAACAAAACCAAAAAAAAACCCCAAGTAACATGATGAAAGCCAGTAAAAAAAAAAAGTCAGTGTTGTTAATGAGTATTCAAAAACTAAAAGTAAGAGAACAATTTCATTGTCAGTTGTTATACAATCAAAGGAGTAAATCCTTCAAAATTAACAAAAGAATAATTACTCAAATACTAAGCATTGCTAAAAGACATTTTGTATGTTCTCTTATGCAATAAACCGGCCTGTATGTGTGTGTGCTGTATGTGTGTGTGTGTGTGTGTGTGTATGTCTCTCTATATGCACTAAATCTTATGTATTAGAGTAGCTATAGTTGTACTTACCTTAATATTCAATGAAACTTTAAATTATACAAATACTTATCAAGATTACAAAATGTAAATAATAATCATGATAATAAATCACTTATAATAAGAAGTTGACTTCACAAGTCACGTTACTAAGCAAAATAATCCATATAACTATAATATAAATATACAATGGTAAATTCACATACTATAGTTTACATAAGAACCATCATTGGAAAGTAAGTACAATTCTTAATAAAATACAGAAAAATATTTTAATCGCATTGAAAACAATTCTGAAAACCATTCATATGAAACTAAAAACAATTTTCTGAGATATGAAATAAAAAAATAAAGTAATTGCTTTAACTGTCACCAAAAAAGTCATCGAGGACTGTCAATCTGTCTCTATTCATCAAGTGAGTGTTTTATCTGTTCTGTGACACTGTTAAAGCTAAATCATATCATCCACCTACAACAATGAATCATCCTACTACTATTGTGCTTCTAAGCAAGGACCTATGCAAGGACCAACTTCAGGGAAATGGGGAACCATCAAAACTTGAATGTGCAGTAATTAACCATTTTCTCATTGGACTTAAGTCTCACTTCACAAAATGATATTTATATTTGGTACCAGTATTGAGGCTAAAAACCTGTGGATGTTTTTATAGGCTGAAGAGTAGTACACAATAACATTATTATTCAAAACAGATATATATTAAACTGATTTCTAATGATTTGTGGGTTTATCTGAGGAATAGTACATCTCAATCCTCTTCATAGAGATTTTCCTTTGTAGTGCAGAGTGATTAACCCAGAGACCCAAAACTGGCCAAGGTACAGAACATAAAAAACAGTAGAATACTCATCTTTAAGGGACATTGTTTTACATACTCTTCTCCAAAACCTGAAACATTGTTATGAAAGAGGAGGTAGAATGTTAGTAAGAGCAAGAGAACATCACCATATGGGAGTTATTTCTCCTTTCTACCAGTTATAGAAGAAAACACTATCTTCTAGGAAGAACATGGAAATGCATATAAAAATTAACACAAATTATGAAAAAAGTCAAAGTCTGTGCAAGCTTGAGACACACCTTATATCCTAGGGGCATGCATATATCAATTCATACTCCTAGCCTATAGGAAGACTTACTTTTCTATGAGTATATCCCTGGTAAGTCAAAAATACACCAATGAAAGGCCATACATCTAAGAATATATATACAGAACAAATGGACTTGATTAATGTGCAAAAATGTAATCAAATACATTGTATTGTATAAAAATTTGAAATACTTAATTTTTTAAAGAGTAAAATTTTTAAAGACAATTTATTCAGTTTCTAGACTCTGAGAGCTTTTATTTCTAAAGTTTTCTGCCATTAGGATTTATTACTTAAAATTGTGGTTGTTATCCTGGAACAAAGTTAATACTTTATGAAATGTTCTCATGTATTTGAAGATTTATTTGTTTTATGCCATCAGCAATTGACTTTTGTGCAGAAGTGAAATTTTCTTTGTCAGAAACCATCAAGGTCAAAATATCAGAAATCTTTTGTTGACACATCTGTTGTGGCTGTAGATTACTGAAACAGACAATTTTAAGAAACATAAAAATACTCAATGTAGATTTTCTTAATTAAAATGAAATCATTAATTATAGCATTTTAATCTAGAGATTTAAATTTTTTAAATTTATATGCTTCCTTTTGTATGTGAGTACTCTTTCATGTGTGTGGAGGTCAAAGAACATCACCATATGGGAGTTATTTCTCCTTTCTACCAGTTGTAATTCGAGGATTGAACTCAGGTCTTCAGTCTTGGTGGCAAGCACCTGATTAGTAATCTTGTCCATCTCCTATGGTGTTGTATTAGACAGAAATCAAGAAGTACAACATTATAACTATATTTGATACTGAACTTTGGCTTCTAAAAGATGTTTTAAAGAATATATAATGAAATTAAAAATTAAAAGTAAAATATCTAAGAGAAATATTTTACAAATATGCTTTTAGAATACAATTCCACTGGTTGTCTGATTGGGCTCCTCAATCATAATTTTAATTATTCTGTGATTACTAAATTTATCTGGGTAACTTTCTTGTATTTTATGTAATAACATTCTGAAACATCCCATCCATGAGAAAATAGTGTAAGTGTAGGACTCATGTTACAGGCCTGTAATCCCAGAATTTAAATTGTTGCAAGAAAGGAACTGTAAATTTTAACACAGCCTGGGCTATTTATGTGAGATACAACAAATAAAATTTTAAAAAGAAGAGTAGTAGAATTAAACACTGTGAGATTTTTATATATATATATTTTAATTGGGTTAAAATTAATTTATCCTTTAAGAATTTTACTATACTGTAAGTTTATAACTTTGGGATATATGTTCTGAATGCTTCCTTGATGAAATATAATAAGGATGTTATGATAGTTTACATGAGAAATGCTCCCCATAGTCTCAATCATTTAAAATTTTGCTCACTAGTTGCTGATGCTCTTTTGGGAGGTTTAGGAAGTACTGCATCCTTGCCAAAAGAAGGGTAGACTTTGGGATTTAATGTCTCTACACCCTTTCAACTCACCCTCTTTGCTTCATGTTTTGCTTTTAAATATGAAGACATAGCTTTCTGTTTCGGCCATAAGCTGCTTGTTGCCATACCTACATTCTGCTATAATGAAACTAAAAGCTGAAATAAATACTTTCCTCCCCAATTTGCTTTTGTTCATGATGTTTATCACAGAAAGAGGAACACTATCTAAAATAGAAATTGGTGCTAGGAGTGTGGTATAGTTATGATAAACATGGACATGTTGCATTTGCAGATTAGAGAAGTGTTCAAAACTAGGCTGAACACATCATTGAGTGTTTGAATCTCAGTGAGCTATTCTGTGGGATCTTGGAAGATACACCTGAGAGAGGTACAGATGGTAGAGTCCTGATTTCAGATATTTCATAGGAAATCAAGATTCTACAAGAACTACTCATGTGATTTCTTAACATCTGTCTCTAAAGAATTGGCTGGGATTAAAAAGAAACCAGCATCACTTAAATGAAACCTTAGCTTTGGTGGAACAAGAGATGCTGGATAGCTGAGGTTGAGAAATACAGTTATTAAGATAAGACTAGTGTTATAATTAAATTGAAATATTCTGGACAACACAGAGCATCTGTTATCCAAAATAGAACAAGACTGCATCTCATACTGGCAAAAGGATTCAATAATGTGTAAGTCTCCCATGTGTTACTAGTTTTGGTGGCATGCATATTACAAGATTCAAGGAATCATGTAAAGAACAGCTGAGGCTTACCATTTTGAAATTGTAGAAGATCTTTTAGAATATGTAAATGCAATTTCAGTAAAAGCTCAGAGTTTGGCACCATGGATCATGATAGAAGTACATAAAATGAGGCTAAGAAGCCATTTGAAAAGAGACAGTCTCAGTTTCAATGTTGTATTCATGATAGTGGAAATGGTAAGATAATTTGAAGACCACAAAATCCAGGATCAACATCATACCAAGAGTAGAAAAAGCCCAAGAGACAAATGTATGTTGCAAGCAGCAACTTTAGTTGGATAGAGCCATCCAAAACTTTTTTGACATCAGACATAGAGATACAAGATTTGAGTCCAGTGTTTCTTTAGTCTATTATTTCCTCACTCTGACACTATTCTTCCACTTTTGCAATGGTAGTGTATATTCTGTGTAATTATATATTGTGAATATATAAATTATTTTTCTTATTTTTCAGAGAGTTGGAATTAGGGATACATTTCAGAATTTTAGAAGACACTGCACATTTAAATGGTGTTTTAAAACTTAAAGTCTATACATATTTTTGAAGTTAGACAATATTTATTTAATATTATGATATGGCAATAAGACAGTGGAGACCAGGGAGGGGAATAAATAATGTACCTATTGTCTTAGACATTTTAGTACTTGTTATCCACTTGATTACACTGCTTGCTGAAACTGAAGTAAATATTTTGGAAAAATTTGTATGTATACTATATTATTAACATTGCACCTGATTGACATATATTTGAGAGTGATTTTTATGAAAATACCCTTATTTTGACTTCTGTTGCTGTGAAAAAGACTATAAGACAATGTAATTTTGAAAGAAAAGCATTTATTTGGCTCATATGTCTCAATCACAGTTGATCATTGAAGGAATACAGAAAAGACAGGAAATCAAAGCAGGAACATAGTGACTGTAATAAAAGCAGTGACTGTAATAAAAGAAGTAGATATGGAGTAATGTTGTTTACTGGCTTGCTTTACATGGTTTCATGTACCACCCAGTACAATTTTCCCAAAGTGCAACCTCCTATTTGGTTAAGCAGTCTCACATCAATCATTACATGAGAAAATATCCCAATGACATGCTTATAGATTATATGATGAAGACATTTTCTCATTGAGTTTCTTTCTTCCCATATGACTATAGCCAGTATCATGTTGAAAAAAATTCTAAGCAGCCCAGTAACTTTCAAATAAGACAATATCTTCATAACTTTAAAGATTGTGTTATGATAGAAGATTGAATGAATTGTATAAACTATCCCATCATGATGTATGTATGTCAAATATTGTCTAAAGATAATAAACTAAAAACTTAGTGGAGGAGATGTGGTGATTACTCAGTGGTTAATAGATTGATGTCCTTAGCTGCTACATGTATCTTCACTCAAATGTACATACTCACAGGCAAGCACATACATGAACACACACAACTAAAAATAATTTAAAAAAATCATGTTCTAAAATAAATAAAAACTGAATGGAAGGCTAGAAAGATGTCTCCAAAATTAAAAATACTGACTGTCCATTGAGAGATTGTGGGTTCAATTCAAAGCCCCAGGATGGCACATGAACGTTTGTAATTCCAGTTCCCAGTAATCCAATAATGCTTTTTTCTAATATCCACAGCCACCAAGCACACATGTGTTGTAAAAATATAAATGCGCCCTTCGGCCCCTGCCTGGTCCCTGGGACTGGAGCAGACACAGAGTAGATCTGCTCCTGTCCTGTGGAGAAACTGAATCCTGAGTCATCCAGGAGCCACTGCACTCAGAGCAGCTGGTAAGAACTCCATCTCACTCCCTAAGCCCCAGAAAAACATCTGGGAGCCAGGGACATCCAGGGCACAGCAGCTACCCAAACCCCGCCCCTCCGGAATTCCACTTCCCTTCGGCCCCTGCCTGGTCCCT
>NW_021604563.1:12748463-12760759 GCF_004785775.1 Grammomys surdaster
GAGGATCCAGCTATACCACTCCTAGGCATATACCCAGAAGGTGCTCGAACATATAATAAGGACATATGCTCAACTATGTTCATAGCAGCCTTATTTATAATAGCCAGGAGCTGGAAAGAACCCAGATGTCCTTCAACTGAGGAATGGATTAAAAAAATGTGGTATATTTACACAATGGAGTATTACTCAGCTATTAAAAACAATGAATTTGAGAGGTTCCTAGGTAAATGGATGGAACTAGAAATTATCATACTGAGTGAGGTAAGCCAATCACAAAAGAACACACATGGTATTCACTCACTGATTATTGGATATTAGCCCAGAACCTTAAAATGCCCAAGATGCAACTCACAAGCCACATGAAGTCCATAAAGAATGAAGACCAAGTGGGGGTGATTCGGTCCTTCTTAGAAGGAGCAACAAAATACTCAAGGGAGCAAATATGGAGACAAAGCGAGGGACAAAAACTGAAGGAGGGGCCGTCTGAAGACCTTTCCACCTGAGTATCCATCCCATGTGCAGTCACCAAGTTAGATGCTGATGTGGAAGTCAGGAAGTGCATGCTGATAAGAGCCTGATATGGATGTCTCCTCAGAGGTCTTCAAGAGTCTGACATATTCAGAGGCAGATGCTCACAACTAGCCATTGAAGTGATCATGGGGTTCTCAATGGAGGAGTTAGAGTGAAGACTGAAGGAGCTGAAAGGATTTGTGGCCCCATGAGGAGAGCAACAATACCAACCAACCACAGCTCCCAGGGTCTAAACCACCAGCCTGGGAGCACTTATGGAGGGATCCAGGGCCTTAGCTGAATATATAAGAGTGGAGGGCCCTGCTGGGCACAGGTGGAAGATGAGATCCTTGACCTCATGAAGGCTGGATGCCCCAGGGGGTGGGAGTTTTGAGGGTGGGGAGGTGGGAGTGGGGGGGTAGATAGAGGTTACATCCACAAAGAAGAAGGAGGAGGTGTGAGGGGATTGGGGGTTCCTGGGTGGGTGGGGGATGGGGTAAGGGGACAACATATGAAATGTAAATAAAACATCCAATAAAAAAATTAAAAAAAACAAAAAAAAATATAAATGCATGCAAAACATAAGCATAATATTTTAAAAATCTAGTCCAAAAATTAATGTAAATAAAATACATAAGTATATAATCAGGATTTTAAACAATAATGAGAAACTTACTCCATAAATAGTGTTTTTTTTTATTTTTCTTACTTATGTAATAGAAATTCATTTACAAAAAAATTTTTTCCTTTTGACAAATGAAGGCAAAGTTTCTTATACAATATACTCTGACCATGGTTTTCCTTCCTTCAATTAATCCCACATTCTGCCCACCTTCCCAATTACATGTTTTATCTCAAGAATATAGAATTATTATCCTTGTAATAAATAGATTTCCAGAAGAAAGATAGAAAATGTGAGCAGACTGAGCCAGTCAGTTCAACTCTGCTGTTACAGATGTTTTGTATCCACAGCATTTGAGTTCTGAAAAACAAATTTGGGTATTTTGAGAGAACAAAAGTTAATAAGCATTGAGACATGTCTGCATCCTATAGTTTTGTGAGTGTAGAAAATATTTCATTCCTATATTTTGCTATGTTTACTAATTATATTAAGACAGTATAATATTGTTATGCCTTTGAAAGTTTGTTGAAGCATCTATGCCTTTCCATGTAAACTTTAGAGTAAATATATCTGTCCATGAAAGCCTTTCATAGATTTTTATAGAAATTTTATAAAATCTTACAGTTTTATAGAATAAAGTTTTATAGTTTTATAGGTACAGTTATAGAAATAAGATACCCTATGTAAAATGCAGAATCTTAAAATACATGAAAGCTTCATTTATTTTCATTTGTTAGATATTTGGTAGTTTGTCAGCTTTATACAACTTTTAGACTGCAAATATTTAATGTATATTGCTAAGTTTATCCTTATCCTAACTACAATTTGTTTGAAATTTTTTAACCTTCTATTCTCTAAGGTTGATTCTCAAGGTTGATTCTCAGTATATAGAAATGTGTTTATTTGTTTCATTTATTCATCTTGTATTTTAAGAATTTGCTGAATAAATTATCAGTACTACATGAGATGTGTAAATTGCTTGGGAATTTCTACCTAGAAATTTATATCACTTGTAAATGGGGATATATTTGCTTATTACTTTACGATCTCCATGATTACTTTTCTTTCTTAAGGCTTTGGTACAGCATACAGTATATTGTATATGAGTAATGAGAACTTCTTTCCTGGCCTTATCCCTTGTCATCTAGAGAAAATATGTAGTACATACTTATTTAATAGTATATTATTTATAATATATTTATTAAATATATTATATCTAAGGATTTTTCTAGATGAGATATATTCCATCAATTTCAGCCATTTTTCATTCTATGTGTCAATATAAGGAAATGTATCTTTATCTCTACCTTTCTGAGAATTGTGTCATGCCATGTGTATTGAATTTATCTAAACAGAAATCAACAATTTTAAAAATGGAATTTATGGGAGGAAGTTTATTAAAATGGACTCTCCTAATACAAAGGAAATTATTCCATTAGACTATATTTAGACTGCATATAGAGAATTAGTATTTCTTATAGTCTACTCCTTAGACTTGCCAGCTTCCTGAATGGTGTAGTAATGAGAAAATGTTTCCAACTCAATCTTTCCTTTATCTCATTTTTTATCATTGATTTTTTTTTGGGGGGGAGTATATTGAGTTCTTGAAATTAAATCTTATTTGTGAATAGTCATAGTCTATTAATTGCAATCTAAAAAAAATGAACACTACTTTATCTGAGGAAATTGTTGTTATTTCCCCTGTAGCAGTGGCCTTGTAAATCTCCTGAATCAATTTCAACTTTCTTCCTTGAATTATTGCTAATCTTAGGTTCTACCAAGGTCTAACTGGAAAAAAGAACAAAGTATGACCCAAGTAAAAATTATTGTGATAGTTCAGTTTTTGCCTCCAGGCTCTTACTGTGAGCTTTCCTCTTCAAAGTATCCCATCTTGTAAGATTCTCCCACCTGTTTCTTTTGGCCATAGTATTTTATTGCAGCAAGAAAAAGAAAAATAGAATGATTGTGTGTTTTAGTATACATCAAAGGATCTGAAAGATTTAGCTAGATGATCAGCTGATTTTAGAAACATAATGAATATGGATAAATGGATATCTGAAGAAGAAAATTATAGATATCTCTAAATAGGAAAAATATGTTTTCTCATAAGAATCTTCAAAAGTCAACTCAGGATTAAAATCTTATAATAATGAATAGACATATAGACCAGTTTCATGAATATCTTTCTATTAATTTCAGAGTCATATTGTCTTGCAATTGTCATTGAAAAACATGGTTTAAGCAATAGATGTTATATTATTTCAAAGTAGAAACTTCTATTCACCAACAATAAAGGCTGTAGCCATTTCTGAATGTTAAATATACTAACAATACAGAAGTGCATACCAATTTTCCTAGAAGAGTTACTATGATTTTATGAAACACCACAACCAAAAACAATTTTGGGAGGAAAAGGTTTACTTGGCTTAAATGTCCATATCACTCTTCATCAGAAATCAGTACAGGAGCTCAAATAGGGCAGGAACCTGAAAGCAAGAGTTGATGTAGAGGCATAGAGGAATGCTTCCTAGTCCTTCCCATGGCTTTCTCAGCCTGCATTCTCATAGAACCCAAGACTACCAGCCCAGGATGGCAGAATACATAATGGGCTAGCCACTGTCACAATAATTAAGTAAATGTCTTTACTTACAGCCCAATCTTTAGCCAGTACACTGATTCTTTATGTGGATCTATCATTCTCTTGTGTGCTAAGCCAACTAAATTATAAAATCTAACATTGAGACACCTTAATCATAGAAATGGAAATGTTCTGTTAGTACTGGAATAAGCATACAGAATTCTGATTTGGTATCCAGTTATACAATGCTGCTGATAAGATTATAGTCATTTACATATGTCTTATTTACCAACAGTAGAATTCACATTCATGGCTTCCAATCAAAGAACTCATATCACAGAAAATAAAATACAGCATTGGCTCATATTCTTGAAACTTACTGATATTGCCCTATTTTCTACTTTCCTGAAAAATAAGCAGGTGAGGTGGTCTTGTGAATACACTACAGTTAAACACCATTAGCTAGAGGTATACGCTTTGGAACACAAGCAAAAGATATATTTAGAATGTTATTTAAATTATGAACAGTACATGGTTTCATTACTCCCATAGACTGAAGGTATATACCATGCTGTGAAAAAAAAAAAGCTAGCTTTCTGTTCCCATGAATTTATACTTTTATTTAAAGGATTATTTCTAAAAGGTGGCCATTTCTACACAGAAGAAAATAATGAGTCCAAAAACCTAGAAGTCAATAGTATCAATATGTTACCCAGCTAATTGGGCTCCAAACAGTTTGAGTTTGAGCTAGCTGAGATGACAGTCATGCACATGCAACACGATTTTCTGAAATTAAAGCATAATAATATTTGTTTCCCCTTTTCTTGTTCCAACACTTTCCATGTGCCTACTTCCTCCCTTTAAAACTAATATACCTCTACTTTATATTTTTGCATATATTCTATGTATGTAACTATATATAAGTACAATATGATAGTTACATAAAGTATTATTTACATATATATGCATATATATTTACATTATATATAATGTACATGATTTCAGGGCTGATTATGTGGTATTGGATTAAATTTGGGATCCTTCAAGTGAAAGGAATTTTGCCACCCTCATCATTCCTTGCTTTCTTTAGTTCTTTGGGATACAGTGAGTCCTCATGAGATTTTTTTTCCTTTCACATTACAAAGGTTCCTGGTGTCATCTTACCCTGAAATCAAATGTACAGAATTTATCAATTTAAATTACCAAAAATATATTAGACTATTATTAGACAATGGCAGTAAGGAATACAGTAACCTGAAGCACAGGAGATTCCTCAAGTCATTTGTTACTGTTACCAGGTCATGAAATTAACATTAATGTGGAAATACAACCTCATCCATAAAAAGACACTAATTATTCAAGCAGTTCTGAAAGAAATTTTTATCACCCTAGCATGTAAATATTCATGATCAACTGAGGTGGTTATTAAGAGAAAAAGTGATCTGAATCTGTAGTGAACAAACTTTGTTTGTTTGTGTGTGTGTGTGTGTGTGTGTGTGTGAATAATTTAAAAATAAAATCTATAGTTGTGAATATTTCTTCCTCATTTCATTATGAACAAATTTATAAGTTTATACACTGACATTTGATGAGATACTTTATCTCTCCCTTTCATCTCTTTATTCTATGACATAATATATAATAATGTTATACCATATTGTAGTAATTAATTATGATTAATTATGATAACTGAATTAATTTATGCCATTGAGAGCAAATTAGATCTTGTGGATCCTGACTTGATGAATAGTCATTTCTCAAAGGACTCAACAGTGGTTCAATTACTGGGAAGTGGTAGAGATGTGGGAAGTTGGACCTGTTTGGAGACAGTCTGTTACTGGGAGACGATACCTTTCAGTACTATATCTTGTCCTGGTTCTTTTCTGTTATAGATTTGCTCTCCTTTTTGTTTCCTAGGCCACAATTTAAGTTGCTTTTGGTATGTCTTTTCTACCATGAGGTGAAGAGGCCTGTCTTTCACAAGTTCCAGTCCCCAAGATACTTACTGTAAGTGCAGAGAATCAAGCACCAATTGAACTGAACACTCTAAAATAATGACTGAAATAAATCATTCTCCTTCAATTTTACCTCAACATTACTGTCAGATGAACAATAAAAATGACAAAAAGAAGTAAATACATAGTCCTTAAGTTACTAGATATAAAGAAGACCATTTAAATATAAAATAAATATATATCCAGAGAAACATATATTAGTTATTTTTTCAAATTCCTAGAAAAAATGCCTGAAAAAGCTAATTTAAAGGAGGAAATGTTTATTTTAACTAAGAGATTCATAGGTATTTTGTCCATCAAAAAAAGAGAAGGTATGGCAGACCAACACAGCTCATACCATATTAGAACAGGAATGAGAGAAAGAGCAAAATGGTAATCAAAATAAGATATATACATCTAGAGCTCTAGAGAAGACTCAAAAGTTAAATTCACTTATTGCACTCATAGAGGTTATAAGCTCTCATGTGGTCACTCAACCCATCGCTAGCTCTTGTTCCTTAATATCTGATTACCACTTCTGACCACAGGCACCAGGTTAACACATAATTCATATTTGTATTTGTAGACAAAACACCCATATCCATAAAATAATATAAAACTTTTAAAAAAAGATTTAACTCCAAACACTTAATCTTAGAGACTTCCTAGACATCATCTCTTGACATTCAACAAAATGTCATTCTATTTAGAGTTCATAAAAATGAAATTAACCCATTGATTAGAACAGATCCCTGATGAATGTTTCTCAAAATTTAATCATAAATGGATCCAGAAATGTGTTTTATCCATTACTTACAGATTACTTAATCCAATGAAGTATATAATTAAAATGAACTGTCACATAAAGTTAGAATAATTTGAGCACTTTGCATGTTAGACATAAATGTAATCTCATTAGTGTTCTTTATTTTTACATGAATTATAATAAAATGATTCACATGTAGGTCTAATTGATATTGAGAAGGTTTACCTTGGATATATTTAACAGTCATCTTGGCTAAGCACCTGTGTGTGTGCAGGCTAACATTTGTGAATGTACTTAAGACACTTTAGAGAGAGGTTAAAACTTGGAAAAAATAACTGAATAAACAATTTTGCCCATAATAATGTTGATGGGTTGAATGTAATGTGCACATTCAAATATATAAACTTTGCACATATTTGTCTAGAGACCCATGATGAGATTTTACTAATCACAAATATTTCCTCATTAGAAAGTAACTATTTTATTAGATTTTTTATTTATTTACATTTTAAATGTTATTTTCCCTTCCCAGTTTCCCGTCTACAAATCCCTTATTGCCTCCCCTTCCCCGTTTCTCTATGAAAGTGCTCCCCCACCTGCCCACCCACTCCTGATTCAGTGCCCTAACATTCCCCTACTCTGGGTCATAAAGCCTCCACAGGACCAAGGGATTCCCCTTCCAGTGTTGCCCAATAAGGCAATTTTCTGCTACATATGCAGCTGGAAACATGGGTCTCCTAATGTGTACTCTCTGGTTGGTAGGTTAGTCACTGAGATCTTTGCAAGTTCTGGTTGGTTGATACTGTTGTTTTTCCTATGTGGTTCCGAACCTCTTCAGCTCCTTAAGTCCTTGCCCTTTCTTCCCCATTGGGATCCACATGCTCAGTCTTAAGTTTTGGCTGTGTGCATCCACATCTGTACTGGTCAGGCTCTGGCAGAGCATCTCAGGGCACAAGTATATCAGGCTCCTGTCTGCAAGAGCTTCTTTTAATCAGCATTAGTGTCTGGGGTTGATGTCTGAAGATGGCATGGATCCCTAGGTGGGGCAGTTTCTGTATGGCCTTTCTCTCACTCTCTGCTCTACTCTTTGTCTCCACATTTCCTTTAGATAGGGGGAATTCTGGATTAATATTTTTGAGTTGAGTGGGTATACCCATATCTCAACTGGTGCCATGCCTATCCACTGGATATGGTCTCTACAGATTCTATCTCTTCTTTGTTGGGAATTTTAGCTAATGCTCTCCCTGTTGGGTCTTGGGAACCTCTTGGTTCCCTGGCATCTGGTACTTTCTAGTGGCTTTCCCCAATTCCTCCTCCTACACTGCTACCTCTACAGGAAACCTGCAACAACCTAGGGACAAAGGAGGCAGGCTCAGAAAGAGATGAGTAGTCCAGTTAACACAAGAGCTAACCAGATAGAGGCAAGTGCAAGACCAAGAGCAACAGAAGGTAATATACTTTGACTCCTTCAGAACACAGTTTTCTCATCATAGCATTCCATGGATACATCAAACACACTTGAAAACCAGGATGCTGATGTAAAATCCTATCTTATAAAGATAATAGAGTCTTATAGTGGGATATAAATAACTCACTGAAAGAAATAGAGGAAATTACAAGTAAACAGGGAAGAGTCTTTAAAGAGGAAACAAATAAATTCCTTAAAGAAATATGGAAAATACAATAAAACAGATGAAGAAACTGGACAAAGTGTCTAAGACTTAAAAATGGAAGTAGAAACAATAAGGAAATTACAAATGGAGGTAACCCTGGAAAATGGAAAACCTAAGAAAGAGGTCACGACCTTCAGATGAAAGCATCAATGAGAAAATACAAGAGATAGAAGAGACAATCTCAAGCATAGAAGATACCTTAGAAGATAATAACACAATTGTCAAAGACAATACAAAACATAAAAAAAATACTTATGTAAAACATGCAGGAAATCCAGGATACAATGAAAAGAACAACATAAGAATAATAGGAAGAGACTGAAGATTCACAGCTCAAGAGACCAGATAATGTCTTCAAAAAACTCATAAGAGAAAAAAATCCCCTAATTAAGAAAAGAGATGTCCATCAATGTACAAGAAGCCTGCAGAACACCAAATATATTGGACCAGAAAAGAAAATACTACTGTCACATAATAATCAAAACATTAAATGTACAGCACAAAGAAAGAATATTAAAAACTGTAAGGGGAAATGACAAGTAACATATAAAGGCAATCCTGTCAGAATTAAACACGATTTCTCAACAGAGACACTCAAAGCCAGAAGAATCTGGACTGAGGTCATGCAGACCCTAAGAACAAAAGTACAAGCCCAGGTTACCATACCCTGTAAAACTTTCAATCATCATAGATGGAGAAACCAAAATGTTCCATGACAAAACCAAATCTTTCTCTAACAATCCAGCCCTACAGAGGATCCCAGAAGGAGAATTCCAACACAAGGAGGATATCAAAGAAAAATACAAGAAATTAATTATCTCACAACAAAACCAAAAGAAAGGATCACATGCACATCATGCCACCTACAATAACAAACATGATGGGAACTAACAATTGTTGAGACCCATTTCGTCCCTGGTTTGGGCCTTATAGACAAATTCGAGTCTAGCTCGAGTTTCTGCGGCCTTGTGGGAGAGTATAAGCCTGGCTCATGTTTTGAGACCTGTTTCAGTCACTTCCATACTGAGATGATTCACCAAGACCTGTTTGGCCCTGTCTCTGCCCTGCCGTTACTAATGTAGAGTTTTGCCATTGGCCCTGTCAGTCACCTCATACCCTCTATCACCGTTACCTGCCTCCTATGTCATCTTACCCCACCAAAAATCTTCCTCTCTGTGCTCTAAGTTTATACAAGTGAGAGGGTGATGCAAAAAAGTTGAGTCCCTTCTTCCACAAAACTCCTAGCCCAATGTGTTTCTTTTGGGCCTTAGACATTCACAATCTTGCTCATTCCAGGAGAGGCCCAGTGGGACTGGGACCTATCTCCTCTCGCCTTGACCTTCCAGCAAGGAACTGACAAACAATCATCTGCTTTTAATATCTCTTAATATCAGCAGACTCAATTCCCTAGTAAAAGACATAACCTAACAGACTGGATACACAAGCAGGATTTAGCATTTTGCTGTATACAAGAAATATACCTCAATGACAAAGACAGATACTACTTGAGAGAAAAAAAATCCAAGCAAATGATTTCAAGAAACAAGCAGGGGTGCATACTAATATCCAACAAACTAGACTTTCAACCAAATGGTATAAATAAAGATGGGGCAGAATACTTCATATTCAATGATGGAAAAATCTACCAAGAAAAAGTCTCAGTTCTGAACATCTATGCCCCAAATTCAAGGGCAGCCACAATGGTAAAAGAAATGTTACTAAAGCTCAAAGCACAAATTGAAACTCACAGAAAAATAACACAGAACTTCAGGGATAACCAGCTCTACCTGCAGTCCCACAGGTCTGCTGCCATCAAGGAATACCAGTTCTATGTGTAATGCCAGACACCTGCTGCCATCAGGGATGATCAACCTTGACAATACCAGCTACAACCAGATGTCTAGCAGCCAGGATAAGAATAAAATAAACAAGTGTCAGGGAAATATGATACCAACAGAACATAGATATCCCACTTCAGCAAATTCTGAAATTCATTACTCATCTGATTTGTAAGAAAATGATCTTGAAACTAATTTTATTCATATGATAGAGGTCTTTAAAGAGGAAATAAATAAAGCCCTTAAAGAAATACGGGAAAATGTAATCAAACAGGTAGGTCTTTTAAGAAGAAGCAAACATATAAAGAAATATAGGAAAATAAAAACAGGTGAGGAAAATGAATAAAATTGTTCAAGACCTGAAAATTGAAATAGAAGCAATTATGAGAACACAAACTAAGGGAATCTTGGAGATGGAACATGTAGGAAAAAGAATAGGAGATAAGACACAGGCATCACAATGTTGAAACTAAAATGTTTCTAATAAAAAATGCCCAGCAAATTTGGAACATTTTGAAAGAATTCAAATGTAAGAACAATATAAAGAGAAAAAGGAAAAGACTTCCAACTCAAAGACCCATAAAATATCTTCAATGAAATCATAGAAGAAAATTTCCCTAACCTAAAGGAATAGGCACCTATGAATATAAAAGGTGCTTAAACAAAACCAAATATGCTCATGAGTGGCACAGCTGGGTCTTAGGGTAAAATGCTTCTCAGTTTTCTAAGAAAATGGAAAATCAATTTCCAAAGTGATTGGACAATTTTGCACTCCAACCACCAGTGAAGAAGTGGGCCCAGCAGTCCACATCCTTTCCAGCTTGCACTATCTCTTGAGTTTTTTATCTTATCCAGTCTGATGGGTATAAGCCAGAACCTTAGAGTTGTTTTGTTTTACATTTTCCTGATGATTAAGGACTTTGAACATTTATTTAAGTGTTTCACAGCCACAGACATTCTAGTTTCCTCTGTAGAAAATTCTCTGTTTATTTCTGTTTCTCACTTTTAATTATATGCAAGTTTTAAGGTCAGTTCTATGTTGAGGATCTAGCAATACAATAGATGCAAATAGTCAAGGAACAAGCAAGGCAACAAATACAAATGGTCAAAGAACAAGCAAGGCAATAAACAACGTCTCGTGATCACTCACATGGTCACTGTTTCTAAGGGCTAATTAGGATAACTAAAATATCTGAGCCTACTTCCCTGTCCTAGCACAAAGTCATTTTCTTTTTTTTTTTTTTTTTTTTTTTTTATTGGATGATTTATTTACATTTCCTATGTTGTCCCCTTACCCCATCCCCCACCACCCCCTCGGAACCTCCAATCCCCTCGCCCCTCCTCCTTCTTCTCTGTGGATGTAACCTCTATCTACACCCCCCCCACTCCCACCTCCCCACCCTCAAAATTCCCACCCCCTGGGGCATCCAGCCTTCATGAGGTCAAGGTTCTCTTCTTCCACCTATGCCCAGCAGGGCCCTCCACTTTTACATATTCAGCTGAAGCCCTGGATCCCCCCCCTAAGTGCTCCCAGGCTGGTGGTTTAGACCCTGGGAGCTGTGGTTGGTTGGTATTGTTGCTCTCCTCATGGTGCCACAAACCCTTTCAGCTCCTTCAGTCTTCACTCTAACTCCTCCATTGAGAACCCCATGATCAGTTCAATGGCTAGTTGTGAGCATCTGCCTCTGAATATGTCTGACTCTTGAAGGCCTCTGAGGAGATATCCATATCAGGCTCTTATCAGCATGCACTTCCTGTCTTCCACATCAGCATCTACCTTTGGTGATTGCACATGGGATAGATACTCAGGTGGGGTGGTCTTGAGACGGCCCCTCCTTCAGTTTCTGTCCCTCACTTTGTCTCCATATTTGCTCCCTTGAGTATTTTGTTGCTCCTTCTAAGAAGGACCGAATCACCCTCACGTGGTCTTCCTTCTTTATGGGCTTCATGTGGCCTGTGAGTTGCATCTTGGGCATTTCAAGGTTCTAGGCTAATATCCAATAATCAGTGAGTGAATACCATGTGTCTTCTTTTGTGATTGGCTTACCTCACTCAGGATGATAATTTCTAGTTCCATCCATTTACCTAGGAACCTCTCGAATTCATTGTTTTTAATAGCTGAGTAATACTCCATTGTGTAAATATACCACATTTTTTGAATCCATTCCTCAGTTGAAGGACATCTGGGTTCTTTCCAGCTCCTGGCTATTATAAATAAGGCTGCTATGAACATAGTTGAGCATATGTCCTTGTTATATGTTTGAGCATCTTCTGGGTATATGCCTAGGAGTGGTATAGCTGGATCCTCGGGTAAT
>NW_021604563.1:12765759-12779563 GCF_004785775.1 Grammomys surdaster
TCCCTGGCTCCCCGATCTATCTCTGGGGTTTAGGGAGTGAGATGGAGTTCTTACCAGCTGCTCTGAGTGCAGTGGCTCCTGGATGACTCAGGATTCAGTTTCTCCACAGGACAGGAGCAGACCAACTCTGTGTCTGATCCAGCCCAGAGGACCAGGCAGGGGCAGAAGGGAAGTGGAATTCCGGAGGGGCGGGGTTTGGGTAGCTGCTGTGCCCTGGATGTCCCTGGCTCCCCGATCTATCTCTGGGGTTTAGGGAGTGAGATGGAGTTCTTACCAGCTGCTCTGAGTGCAGTGGCTCCTGGATGACTCAGGATTCAGTTTCTCCACAGTACGGGAGCAGACCGACTCTGTGTCTGCTCCAGCCCGGAGGAGCAGGCAGGGCGCACAAAGTCATTTTCATCTCTGAAGCCTTGTTCTAGCCTAAGATTTAGACTCCTGCCTGAAATTATTTCTTTTTTCTAGCCTAAGATTTAGATTTCTGTCTGAAATTACTTCTGTGTTTTAGTCTAAGATTTAAATTCTTGTCTGAAATTAGTTCTTTCTTCTATCCTAATGTCACATTCCTGCTTAAATCCTATTCCTTGTCCTTCATGACTGTAAGATTCCTGCCAAGCAGCCCCAAAAGCTCTCCACAACTCCCTGTTTTTTTATTTCCTAAACAAGACTGAGCCTGTCTTAGGTTGACCTGCCGAGAATGCCTTCATTACCTGTAGTAGAATATGCATTATCTAAAGCAATGAATTTCTTTCTTTGGTTGGTAAGGCTATGTGCAGAATCTTACTCGCCCTTGGCTTGACAGCCTGTTAAATTAATAACTCTACCAGATATTCCATTTTCAGGTTCAAGCCATGTACTTTGGCTGCCAACATGTTGATGCTGTTAAAGACAAACTTTAACAAATGAGCAGGACAAAAGTATTCCCAGGACAAAAAGGGCTAGTATGATCAAGCTATATATGCCATTCTTAAAGCTTGATGAAAATGGAAATACTGACTTTAGGCCATGGATAATTTTATCAGTAGTATCTGCCACATCAAAGCTCAGCAGAGCAGCATTCTTTAAATTCATAATCTCATTATGCAAAATTAAAACATCCAGAGAGATGTTAACCTGTAAGCTAACACCTCTGCAAGTTAATACCCTGCAAGTGTCTTTAAACTTTTTCCTAATTATAATGACTATCATTGTAAATTTTAGAAGTAACAAAAATACATTTTTGGCATGACACTCAAGATTTCTCCTTACTCTTAAACTCTGAATCACCTTCTGATAATTTGAATAAGATAAAAAGCATCCATTTGTTGTTACAAATGCCTATCTAAATCCTCTTATATATTCAATATATTAGTAACATTTTTTGCTAAATGGTTAACAAAAGTAGCTGTCTTAACTTCTTGTGTCAAAGCAGTCACAGAAGCAGTGGTGCAGGCAATTAATGTAATTAAAACGTATATACTAGCAATAATTAATCCTACTACCCTCTTGCTCCTGCTGAAAGCCTGACTCATTTTTCCATTACTTTCAAGCTTTTTTTTTTTTTTTCAGAATACTAAGGTCCTGTAGTACTCAGGACAATGAAACAATACTTGTTGATAGAACCTCATGACAAACATGCCAGGTTTCAACATGCTAACACAATTAGAAAGTGTATAATCAATACAACTTACATTAAATACTGTAAAAGAAACAAAATTTTACCATGACAATTGAAAGAGCCTTAATACATGTACTAACACTTGTTTGAAATCTAGATTCTGCTCCAACATTATTTCTTGCTAACATTACATCATAGAGACCTGCAGCTACCTTTCAAAAGTGTCACTAAAAATGTCCAGAACCAGCCTTCCAAATGAAGACTGTTATTTCCAATATTGGATTGATTTCTAGAACAGTACATGATTGAGTCTGAATAACTGGTCACATTTAAGAAAAATACAAGAGTCATTATAACTTCTCTTTTTGATTCTCTTTTCTACAAGGTCTAAACACTTGTGGCAAGATGGCTTGTCACATCCAGAAAATAGTTAAGCAAAAGTGGATCACGAACATATGTCCAATACAACTTCCCAGTCATCATTGTCAGGGCACTCAACACACTCACAGGTCAGTATCATTCTTTGTCCAAGCATCAGAATGTCTCACCAATCACTCTGGCAGCCACCATGCTCCTTCAGCTTCCTGCAGAAAAAAGACAAACATACCCTCTTCCCCATTTTAAGTACTTGATCGGGATCATGCCATATGCCAGTAAGTGGATCCTTCCTTTTCACTTATACATAAGTATGCCTAGTTGTAGAGTACCATAGACACTCAGTAGAAAGTTTTTTGGCATCCAAATTTTTTAAATTTTTAAAATAAAAAGAACATTATTTAAATAAATTTGTGGTATATCGGGATATATCACCCCATTTTTTATTTTATGAAAATATTGTTTTAAAGTTCCATGCACCCCTTCAACAATACCTTGTCCTTGAGAAATATAAGGAATCTCAGTAATATGGGTGATAATAAATTGTTGACAAAAAGTCTCAAAGGCTGCAATAGCTAGTTCCATTATCTATTTTAATCTGATTTGGAAGAGCCAGTATAGAAAAAGAATGTAGGTAGTAACTATTTACATTTTTAGTTGCTTCTCCTATTAAAGCAGATGCAACTAGGAAGTCTGAGAAGGTGTAAATAGTCATCTGTACATATTTTAATTGTCCAAAATCAGAAATATGAGTTTTCTCAGTTGAACATTCTTTGTTTAGCTCTCTACCCAATTTTTAATAGGGTTATTTGATTATCTGGAATCTAATTTCTTGATTTCTTTGTATATATTGAATATTAGCCCCCTATCGGGTGTAGGATTGGTAAAGATTTTTTCCCAATATGTTGGTTGTTGTTTTGTCCTATTGACAGTGACCTTTACTTTACAGAAACTTTGCAATTTTTTGAGGTCCCATTTGTGGTATTTTATCTTAGGGCATAAGCCATTAGTGTTCTGTCCAGGAACTTTTCCCCCGTGCCCATGTATTCAAGGCTCTTCCTCACATGATCTTTTATTATTTTCAGTATATCTGGTTATATGTGGAGGTACTTGATACACTTGGTCTTAAGCTTCACACAATTGATCAATTTGGATTCTTCTACATGCTGACCTTCAGTTGAACCAGCACCATTTGTTGAAAATGCTGTTTTTTTCCCTACTGAATGGACTTAGTTCCTTTGTCAAAGATCAAATAACCATAGCTGTGTGAGTTCATTCCTGGGTCTTCAATTCTATTACATTGATCTTCCTGCCTGTCTCTGTACTAATACCATGCAGTTTTTCTCACTATTGCTCTGTAGTACAGCTTGAGATCCAGGATGGTAATTCCCCCAGAAGTTCTTTTATTGTTGAGAATATTTTTTGCTTTTTTTTGTTGTTGTTGTTGTTACAAATGAATGTGCAAATTGCTCTTTCTAACTCTATTAAGAATTGAGTTGAAATTTTTATGGCGATTACATTGAATCTATAGATTGCTTTCAGCAAAATGACCATTTTTACTATATTAATCCGGCCAATGCATGACCATGGGAGATCTTTCCATCTTCTGAGATCTTCAAATTCTTTCTTCAGTGACTTGAAGTTCTTGTCGTACAGATTTTTCACTTGCTTAGTTAGATTCACACCAAGGTAATTATTATTTGTGACTACTGTGAAGGGTTTCATTTCACCAATTTCTTTCTCAGCTTCTTTATCCTTTGAGTAGAGGAAGGCTACTGATTTGATTCAGTTAATTTTATATCCAGACATATTGCTGAAGTCAGTTATCAGGTTTATGTGTTCTCTTGGTGGAAGTTATGGGGTCACTTATGTACACTATCATATTATATGCAAGTAGTGATATTTTGACTTCTTCTAATTTGTATACCTTTGACTTCCTTTTGTTGAGTAACTGCTCTGGGTAGGACTTCAAATATTACATTGAATCAGTAGGAAGAGAGTGGGCTGCCTTGTCTAGTCCATGATTTTAATGGGATTGCTTCAAGTATCTCTCCATTTCGTTTGATGTTGGCTACTGGCTTGTTGTATAATGCTTTTACTATGTTTAGGTATGGGCCTTGAATTTCTGATCTTCCCAATATTCTTACCATAAAAAGGTGTTGAATTTTGTCAAATGCTTTATCAGCATCTAGTGAGATGATCATGTGGTTATTTTCATTGAGTTTGTTTGTATAGTGGATTATGCTGATGGATTTCCATATTGTGAGCCATCCCTGCATTCCTGGGATAAAGCCTATTTGATCTCCTTGGATGATTGTTTTGATGTGTTCTTGGATTTGGTTTGTGACAATTTTATTGAGTATTTCTGCATTGATAATCATGAATGAGATTGGTCTGAAGCTCTTTCTTTGTTGTTTCTTTGTGTGGTTTAGGTATGAACATAAATGTAGTCTCATTGAACGGATTGGGTAGTTTTCCTTCTGGTTCTATTTTGTAGAGTAGTTTAAAGAGTATTGGTATTAGATCTTCTTTGAAGGTCTGATAGACTTCTGAACTAAAACCATCTGTCCTGGGCTTTATTAGGTTAGAAGAGTTCTAATGACTGGTGCTATTTCTTTAGGGGTTATAGGACTGTTTAGATGGTTTATTTGATACTATTTAAAATTTGGTGTCTGGTATCTGTCTAGAAAATTGTCCATTTCATCCAGATTTTCCAGTTTTGTTGAGTATAGGCTTTTGTAGTAGGATCCGATTATTGTTTGAATTTCCTTGGTTTCTGGTATTATGTCTCCCTTTTGATTTCTGATTTTATTAATTTGGATACTGTCTCTGTGACCTCTGGTTAGTCTGGCTAAGGGTTTATCTATCTTGTTTATTTTTTTCAAAGAACCTTCTACTGGTTTTGTTGATTCTTTGTATAGTTCTTTTTGTTTCTACTTGGCTGATACCAGCACTGAGTTTCTTATTTCCTGCCATCTATTCTCTTGAGTGTATTTGCTTGTATTTGTTCTAGAGCTTTCTGGTGTGTTTTCAAGCTGCTAGTGTGTACTCTCTCCAATTTCTTTTTGTAGGCATTTAGAGCTATGGGTTTTCCTTTTAGCACTGCTGTCATTGTGTCTCACAAGCTTTTGTGTGATGTGCTTTCATTTTCAAACAGTCTTTTTTTTCTGTCTTTATTTCTTCCTTGACATATCATTGAGTAGATCTTTGTTCAGTTTCAATGTGTATGTGGGCTTTCCATTGTATTTGTTATTATTGAGGACCAGCCTTAGTTCATGGTGATCTTAAAGGATACATGAGATTATTTCAGTTTTCTTGTGTCTGTTGAGGTCTGTTTTGTGACCAGTTATATAGTCAGTTTTGGAAAAGGTACTAGGAGTTGCTTAGACAAAGATATATTCTTTTTCTTTTTAGGATGAAATATTCTATAGATGTCTGATAAATCCATTTGGTTCATAATTTCTTTTAGTTTGAATGTGTCTTTGTTTAGTTTCTGTTTCCATGATCTGTCCATTGCTGAGTGTGAGGTGTTAAAGGCCCCCACTATTATTGTTTGAGGTACAATGTGTGCTTTGAGCTTTAGTAATATTTTTTTAATAAATGTGTGTGACCTTGCATTTAGAGCTTATATGTTCAGAAGTGAGAGTTCATCTTGGTAGATTTTTCCTTTGATGAGTATAAAGTGTCCTTCCTTATCTTTTGGATAACCTTTGGTTTAATGTCAAATTTATTCGATATTAGAATGGCTACTCCAGCTTGTTTCCTGTGACCACTTGCTTGGAAAATTTTTTCCCAACCTTTTACTCTGAGGTAGTTTCTTTCTTTGACACTGAGGTGCTCATTTCCTGTATGCAGCAAAATGGTGGGTCATTTTTATGCATCCATTCAATAGTCTTTTTATTGTGGAATTGAGTCCATTGAAGTTAAGAGATATTAAGGAAAAATGATTGTTGCTTGCTGTTATTTTTCTTATAGAAGTTGAATTATGTTTGTTTCACTATCTTCTTTTGGATTTGTATGAAGGAGTTTACTTTCTTGCTTTTTCTGAGGTATAATTTTCCTCCTTGTGTTGGAATTTTTACTCTATTATTCTTGGTAGGACTGGATTTGTGGAAAGATACTGTTTAAATTTTTTTTCATGGAATATCTTGGCTTCCCTATCTATCCAAATGAGAATTGTGCTAGGTTTTTTTGCTAGGTATTGCTAGGTATATTTAGACAATTTGCTAGGTATTTTTGGGCTGGCATTTTTGTTCTCTTAGGGTCTGTATGACATCTTTGCATGATCTTTTGGCTATTTGAGTCTCTGTTGTGAAATCTGGTGTAATTCTGACATGTCTGTCTTTGTATATTTCTAGACCATTTTCTCTTACCACTCTTAATATTCTTTCTTTTTTCTGTGCATTTGGTGTTTTGATTATTATGTGACAGGAATAATTTCTTTTTTGATCCAATCTATTTGGAGTTTTGTAGGCTTCTTGTTTGTTTATAGGCATCACTTCATATTTGGGAAGTTTTCTTCTATAATTTTGTTGAAGATATTTAGTGGTCCTTTAAGTTGGAATTCTTCACTCTCTTCCATACTTATTATCCTTAGGTTGGTCTTCTCATTGTGTCCTAGATTTCCTGGATGTTTTGGGTTATGACCTCTTTGCATTTTGCATTTTCTTTGACAGTTGTGTCAGTGTTTTCTATGATATCTTGTGCACCTGAGATTCTCTCTCTTCTATCTCTTGTATTCTGTTGTTGATGCTTTCATCTATCACTTCTGATCTCTTTCCTAGGTTTTCTATCCCCAATGTAATCTCCCTTTGTGATTTCTTTATTGTTTCTACTTTCATTTTTAGATCCTGGATGTTTTTGTTTAATTCCTTAACCTGTTTGATTGTGTTTTCTTATAATTCTTTAAGGTATTTTTGTATTTGTTCTTTAACTGCTTCTACTTGTTTACCTGTGTTCTCCTGTATCTCTTTACAGAAGTTATTTTTGTCCTTCTTAAAGTCCTGCATCATCATCATGAGAAGTGATTTTAAATCTGAATCATGCTTTTCTGGTGTTAGGGGTATTCAGGACTTGCTATGGTAGAAGAACTTGGTTCTGATAAGGCCAAGTAACCTTAGTTTCTGTTGCTTATGTTCTTGTACTTTCCTTTTGCCATCTAGTTATCTTTAGTGCTACCTGCATTCATTGACTTATCTGGACCCTGTCTCTCCTGTTATCTTTGTTGTGTCAGAACTCTTCAGAGTCTAGCTGTGATTCTCAGACCCTTTGTATAAGAGCTCCAGGGAATCAGTGCCTCTGGGATCCTGAAATCCTGGTATGACTAAGCTCCTGAGATTCTGCGATTCTATGATCCTATGTTCCAGTGTATGTTAGTGTTCCTGAGAGTCTTGCTTCCTCTGGGTGCTCTGGGACTGGGTGCAGAGCTATGATCCTGAGTGTGTTAGAGCTTCTGGGAGTCCAGCTTCCTCTTGGTGTTATGGAAACAGTGGTGCAGACAGGAAAGCAAGATGATCATTTTTAATAAGTTAATCCTACCTATCAATGAGCATTGGCGATCTTTCTATCTTCTGAGATCTTCTTCAATTTCTTTCTTCACAGACGGAAAGTTCTTGTCATGCAGATCTTTCACTTAATAACCTGGCCAACTTGAGAACCATTACATGGGCAAGCACCAATCCCTAATACTATTAATGATACTCTTATGTTTGCAGACAGGTGTGTCCTGTCTTCCGAGAGGCTACACTCAGCAGCCAAGTCTTACAGATACAGACAGCCACAGCCAATCATTGGATAGAGATTGGGAAGAAGGGGATGAAAGATTGTGGCTCCAGAAGGAAAGAGGAACCTACGGGAAGTCCAACAGAGTCAAACTATACCTGACCCTTGGTGCTATCAGAGTTTGCACAGGCTGGACATAAGCCTCCCAGATTATATGCAACAGATGTGCACCTTGGCCTTCATGTAGTTCTTGAGCAACTGTAATCTGGGATATCCCCAAAGCTTTTGCCTGTTTGTAGGATACATTCTACTTGCTTGGCTGCCTTTTTTGGGCTCAGTGGGAGAGGGAGCACCTAGCCTCTCAGACACTTGAAGTTCCAGGGTTAGGAGTGATTCACAGGAGCACCCCCACCAGCTTAGAGAAGGGGAAGGGGATGGGGGAAGACTTGTGGGAGGGGGTGACCGGGAGAAGGACTGGGAGTAGAATGTAAAGTGAATAAGTAAAAAATTAAAAATGCAAGAACATCAACTAGGGTAAACAAAAAATAGAAATCCTCCCATCACATAATAATCAGTAAACTAAATAAACATAACAAAAAAGGATATTAAAAGCTATAAGAGATAAAAGTAAAATATAAAGGCAAACCTATTAAAATTAAATGAGACTTCTCAACAGAGACATTAAAGCCAGAATGGCCTAAACAGATATCTTATAGTCTGTAAGAGATTGCACATGCCAGCTCAGAAAACTATACACAGCAGAACTTTCAATCATTATAGTCAGAGAAAAAATATTCCACAACAAAACCAAATTTAAACAATGTCTTTTCACTAATCCATTTTTATAGAGAATACTAGAAGGAAAACTCCACCACACACGAGGTCATCACACTCAAGGAAAGAAAACACAGTAAGTAGATATTTCCATAACATCAAAACCAAAAGAAGAAATACACACACACACGCAATGCACACACACACACACACACACACACACACACACTACCATTACCACCATCAAAATAACAGGAAGTAACAATCACTGGTATTATTTACTCACAACATCAAAGGACTCAATTCCCCAATGAAAAGACCCAAAAGACACAAGGTAACACAGTGTATGCAGAAACAGGATTTGCTATATCCAAGAACCACATATCAGAAACAAAGATAGGCATTAATAGTAAATGACAGCATTGTCCAAGTAAATGGTACCAAGAAACAAACAGGAGTATATATTCTAATATCTAATTATCAAGACTTTCACCCAAATACAATTAAAAAAATAAGATACAGAAAGACACTTCACATTAATCAAAGGAAAAATCTACCAAGGTAATATCTCAGTTCTGAAAGTTTATGCTGCAAAGGCAATGACACATCATTAAAAGAAACATTACTAAAGCTTAAAGCACACATCAACCCTTACACATTAATAGTGGCAGACTTCATCAACCCACTCTTACCCATTAACCAATTGTCAAGACCGATACAGAGAAATAATAAAATTAACAGAGGATACGAATCAAATAGACCTAACATATATCTGTATAACATTTCACCCACTAACAAATATTTATACTTTCTCTCAGAACTTCATGGAACCTTCTACATAACTGACCTTATACTCAGCCAGAGTATAACTATTTTTATCAAATCAGATGGTCATGAATTAAAGCTGATCTTTACCAACTACAAAAATGAACCAAAGCACACATGCTCAAGGAAACTAAATACCTCTCTACTCAATGATCATGTCGTCATGGGTGAAATAAAGAAAAAAATTAAAAACTAACTAGAATACAGTAACATAAAGAATCAGTATAACCTAATTTATCAGACACAATGGAAGCCATAATAAGAAGAATGGTGATAGGACTGAGTGTTTTTATAATCAAATTGGAGAGTTCTCATACTAATAATATAAAAATATACCTGAAACCTCTAGAATAAAGATCATATACCAAAGAGGACTAGATGGCAGCCAATAATCAAACTCAGGTCTAAAATCAATCAATTAGAAACTAAGAGAATGATATAAAGAGTTAACAAACCAAGAGCTTATTCTTTGAGAAAATCAACAAGATATACAAACCCTTAGCCATACCAACGAAAAGGCAAAAAGACAGTACCCAAAATAAGAAAATTTTAAATTTAAAGGGAGATATAACAACAAAAACTGAGGAAATTTAGAGAATCAGGTCTTATTTTAAATCTGTAAGCTATAAAATTGGAAATTCTAGAAAGACTAGATTGTTTTCTAGATAGATTCTTCTTATAAATTTAAATCAAGATCATGTAAACAATCTACATCATCCTGTATCACCTAAGGAAATAGAAGCAGTAATTAAATGTCTCCTAAACAAAAAAAGCAAACAAACAAACAAAACAAACAAACAAAAGGCCAAGTGCCAGATGGTTTTAGCACTGAGTTCTACTAGACATTCAAAGAATATCTAGTACCAATATTCCTCAAGCTATTGCAAAACTATGAGGCCACAGTCAACCTTGTACATAAATGACACAAAGACTCAACAAAAAAGAGAATCAGATCAATTTCCTTTATGAACATTGGTGTAAAAATACTCAATGAAATATTGGCAAACTGAATCCAAGAACACAACAAAGGTATCAATCACAATGATCAAATAGGGTTTATCCCAGGGATACAGGTATGATTCATCATATAAAAATCTATCCATGTAATCCAACGTATGAAGAAACTGAAAGAAAGAAAATAATATGATCACCTCATTAGACGGTGAAAAAGCCTTTGACAAAATCCAAAACTCCTTAATGCTAAAAGTCTTGAAGTGATCAATATTGAAATCAGTAGCCCTCATTTATACAAATTGTAAGCAGGCTGCAAAATAAGTTAGCAAGACATCACTCTTCACAAGATTCAATAATATTATAAAATTTCTTGGTGTAACTTTAATTAAGCAAGTGAAAAATGTGCATGACAAGAACTACAAGACTCTGAAGAAAGAAGCTGAAGAAGATATTAGAAGATGGAAAGATCTCCCTTGCTCCTGGATCAGTACAAGCAACATAGTGAAAATGGCAATCTTAAGAAAAGCAATCTACAGATTCAGTGCAATTCTTACCAAAATTCCAACACAATTCTTCACAGACCTTGAAAGAAAAATTCCCAGCTTTATACGGAAAAACAAAAATCCCAGGAGAGCTAAAGCAATCTTATATAATAAAATGACTTCTGGAGGTATGACCATCCCTGAAGTCAAGGTGTACTACAGAACAATTGTAATAAAAACTTCATGGTATTGGTATAGAAGCAAGTTGATCAATGGAATTGAATAGAAGATCCAGAAATAAACCCACAGAACTACACTTGATTTTGCCAAACAACCCAAAATCATGGGAAAAGGAGAGAATCTTCAATAAGCACTGCTGGTGTAACTCAATAACTCAAGGAAAATGACTTACAAAGATAAACAGAATCCTCAACAGAGGAATCTCTAATGGTTGAGAAACACAGAAGTGTTCAACATCCTTATACATCAGGGAAATACAAATAAAAATGTCTCTGAGATCCCACCTAATATTCATCAGAATAACAAGTGGGAAAGATATGGAGAAAGAGAATACTCTTCCCTTGTTGATGGGAGTGAAAATTTATACAACTACTCTGGAAATCAATTTGGCAGTTTCTCAGAAATTTGAGGTACAGTTCTGCCACAGGACACAGCTGTACCACTCCTGTGCATACACCCAAAAGATGTCCTACTATCTCACAAGTACATTTCCTCAATTATGTTCATAGCAGCTTTATCCATAATAGTCTGAAACGGGAAACAATCAAGATGTCCACTAACCAAAAATATATAAAGAAAATGTGGTTCATTTATACAGTGGAATATTACTCAGCTATTAAAAACAAGGATATCATGAATTTTGCAGACAAATGTATGGAAGTAGAAAATATCATCCTGAGTGAGATAACATAGACCCAAGTGTACATACATGGTATGCACATACTTACAAATTTATTTTATCCATAAAGTAGAGGATAAACATACTATATCCATAGATGCAAAGAACCCAAAACATAAGCAGAGCCCAATGGAGGATTCTTGAATCTTTCTCAGGAAAAAAAAAGACATTTGTTGGTTGATAAAGAGCTTGAACTAGATGGGAGAGGGGATGGGGAGGGGAATCGGCCAGGGGTATCAGGTGCAGTGAGAGCAGGGTAGATAATTGAAATGGGCAATGGGCAGGTGGGGGGACATCTCTAGGGTGTGGCAGAGACTGGGGACACTGGGAGGCCCCAGAGAGTATATGGAGGTGTCTCTACATGAGACTTCTAGCAGTAGAGATGTGGATCTCAAAGTGATCACCTACTATAGCCAGTCAGGACTACTCCCAGTGGAGGGAAAAGAACAGCAACCCAATCGCATAAAGGTTGACCCAAAACTTGTCCTACCTACAAGACGTACAGTGAGAAAGATAAAGCAAAGATGGAGGAATTCGCCAACCAATGATTTTTCCCAAATTAACAGCCATCCCCTGGGCAATAACCAATCCATGACACTATTGATACTTTGTCGTGTTTGGACAGAGAATTGTAAAGTAAGTGTCCTCTGAAAGACTGATTGAAACAGATGCAGAGACCCACAAAACATTTGATGAAGCTCAGGGAGTCTTGTGGAATAGTTGGAGGAAGGATTGAAGGACCTGAAGAAGATAGGGAGTCCATAGGAAAAGGAACAGTGTCGACTAACCTGGACCCTTAAGGGCTCCCAGATACTTAACCACCAACAAAATTACTAGCACTGACTGGATCTAGACTCCACACATATGTAGTGGATGTTCAGCTTGGTCTTTATGTTGATCCCTCAAAAACTGGAGTGGAAGATACCCCTGAATCTGTTTCTTGTCTGTAGATCTTGTCAGTCTAAGTGGGCTGTCTTTTCTGTCCTCAGTGGGAGAGGATAGGCTGAGTCCTGCAGAAACTTGATATGCCAAGGTGGGGAGATACAAGGTGGGGACTCCCCCTTTTTAGAGGTGTAGAGTGGGAAATGGGGGAGAAACTATAGAAGGGAAGTATGGAAGAGGGTGGCAGATATTGGGATGTAAGCTGAATAAATTAATAAATTAATGAAAAAATAAACTGCTGAAGAAATTATTTTTGGAGAATTTTGTGCAAATCATCTACACTGAGAATTAAGAAGGATAATTCAGGCATAAAGGCAGATACACATCCACACACACACACACACACACACACACACACACACACTTGATAGAGTCAATTTTTCTAGTGTAAAGACAAAATATGTCTACTTTAAAACTTTATAAAAACTATATCTTGAGTAACAGTTAACAAACTTACCTGTCAGCACAAACAATAACCCAGAGTCCTTAGAAAAAACAGGGATATTCAGGAACCTAATCTGCAACATCACAGGAGTTCATCACTCCTTCTTGCATACCAGTAAATGTTATTATGCAAAAGGTGCTGTCCAGTTCCACGTCTATCATTATTATTGCTATCTGGAAAAAAAAAGTCTGCATCATGGATGCAAATTTTTCTATCTAGGAAGTAATTGTAACTTTGAAGTTTATTAAGAAAAAATCAAACAAAAAGACAACTTACCCTTGTGACTCCTGATGTTTTTACTGCCCCCTTTCAGCAGAGTTCCCTGACCTCTGAGTATACCAGGAGGATATGCCCCCCTTAATCAATTAAACAGGGCTCACATGTGCTCAAGGATACTAAACCAGGAAGGCTGGGGTCTGCATGGGTCTGTACCAAGTCCTCTGTGTTAAATGTTATAGCTGTTTAGTTGGTGTTTTTGTGGGATTCCTAACAGTGGGAGTAGACATACCTCTGTTTCTTTTGCCTGCTCTTGGGATTATTTTCCTCTTATTGGGCTGTTTTCTCTAGCCTTGAGCTTTTACCCTACTTTATTGTATCCTGCTTTTTTCTGTTTGGCAGTTTTCTCTTGAAGCCTTGATATTTGGGGGAAGAGGAAACAGATGGGGAGTAGGTCTTTACAGGAGGGGAGTTGTGGAGGAGCTGTTTCTTCTTCCAAGTGTATAATTCTTCCATCACGTACTTTGATGAAGAATTATATATATATATATATATAT
>NW_021604563.1:12779663-12800667 GCF_004785775.1 Grammomys surdaster
TAGACATTTAAATCTTTTGACTAAATTTACCTTAATTTTCTACCTTGTCCTTTACATTTTAATACAAATGGGTAATTTGGGAGGGAGTTGCTGAACTACAGAGTAATTGTCAATTCTTTGCATCTCAGAAAACTATACCTTTTAATTGTATTTAAATGTAGATGGCTTAGAAAAATAATCATGTTCTGATATAAATGGATTACTATATACTGTGTATTTATATATTTTCCATTTATTATCTGTATTATCGTCTTTTTTTCTTTCAAACATCATCCAATTTTAATTAAGTTCTTTATGTGATGTTATTCTATTTGATGTCTTAGCATATCTGCTCATACTACATTAAGTGATGCTAGATTCAGACATGTAATAACATATGCTTTCATTCTATATAAATGTACTTGAAGTAATTGAATTTAAAATATTCAATTAACAGTATATAACTTTATATATATATATATATATATATATATATGGCTAATTATAGGAGATTTTTGGTAATACTTTTTGCCTCATCTCTGTGACATTGCTGCTCCATATGCTTGTTTGCATTTTCATTCTAAAAATTCATGCAATAATAAGCCATTTCTAATACTATACATTACAGAATGACTGTCTTTCTGAAGAGGCAACAATAAAACCAAAACAATTTTTTGATCTCTTCTCTATTTATCTAGATGTTTCTGACATATGCATTCCTCCTATTTGGACTATTAGTTTTAATGCTTTTGACAGGATAGATATAGTGGTTGGGTAAATTTTGTTTTTCTGAGATTCTCAATTTCTTCTTCATTGTAGAAGTTTAATGTCATTGAATATGAAAATTTTTGTTTTTGGAATTATTTTTTAATCCATATCCTTCAGTCTTTTATTATATTTCATTTCTTTAATATATTTCTTAATGAAAAATCATTGACATTCCTATCTGTATTCCTTTGTAAAATAGCAGTTACTTTTACACTTAGATTATGTAAGCCATTTTCTTGTTTCTGTACTTTTAGGTATACTAAATGTGATATGCCTCAGAATTTAGCTTCATTGTATTACTTTACAGTATCTGTGCTTTTTGAGGCTGTGATTTGTAGTCATTAATTGGAAGTTGTCAGGCATTCTTACTTCAGAGTGCTCTGTTCTTTTCTCTATTCTCACCTTTTACAATTGTAATTAAGCATGGGAGGTAGCTTTTGAACTTATCTCACTTTTCTGACAGTTTTCCTATTTGTTTTGTTTTTTTCTTCGCACTCCAGTTTGATAAAATTTCCTTGGCTTACTACTATGGTTACTAATATTTTAATATCTGTGCAATGAGTCCACAAAGTGTCTTTTAGATGATATGATATCAATTTCTGATATCTCCCTGTAGTTTTTAATCTTAGTATTTCTATTTCTGTTAATATTGTATTATTTTGTTCTTTGATTTAGCCTTGACATATTTGCTAGTTGTTCTATAACCTCTTTTTCATAATTCCAGTATTATAGATATTTATGAATCTAATCATAGTGTTTATATTTTAAATATTAAGACAGTATTTTCTTGTGCATTAAACTACTTTATGACAGGCATATTTTTGAAGCTAAACATGTATTGTAAAGACAGGTATTCTATTACACAAAAGGACATTTGGTAAATAGGATTTTCTTTCCTTTTTTATTTGGATTTGTATTTATAGGTATGGCAATATTGTCTTTCAGGGTATTGAACTCAGGAAGTTTATTTTGTTATAAATGCATTAAGTAATCATTGGGTTACTGTCTAATTTTTCTATCGTGATGAAGAGATGCCGTAATCAATATAACTTATAAGAAAATCATTTAATTGAAGAATTGCATACAGTTTCAGAGGGTGAACATGGCAGCTGGTATACAGGCAAGCATGATGCTACAACAGTAGCATTTTAAAAATTCACCACATGTTTAAACATAAATTCAAATCACATATTAAATGAAAAGTTTACAATGGAGATGTTTATATGTGTTTTCATTACGAGTAGTTATCTAATTAGACATTCATTTTCTTTCACTAGTTTCACAGGTTTATTGAAAGTTAAAGACTATAATTGCTATGTCTAAGTTACCAAAAACTTTTTACAGATAAACTTAGTCAATATTTTATCTTCTGTCCTTACAGGCACAATAAATCATTTGTTCCCTTTTAAAACCTTTGGTTAATTGTTTTATAGCATCAAGGAATGTATTCTTTAATTGTGAATCTGAAGTGGAAGTTTCTGGTTGTAGCATGTAATACAAACCCACATCGTATTTTGCTTAGGCAAATTCTGTGAGAGGACAGAAGATGTTTGAGGAGAATATAAAAAGGACTCAACAAAGATGGGATGCTTGCATAGCTAGCCTTGCAATGCTTCATTGGTCTCACATCTTTGGTGATCTTCACTTCTTGAGAAAGAAATGAGAGAGAACTCATGGCATTTGAGATGGTCCTGGTCACTCCTGTGGAGCTGTACCAATTTTGTGGAGGCCTAACCATTTCTGCTGAATCATGTCACTGCTGCTGATTCATGTTTGGTCTGACACTACTAAACTAGACTGCCAGTATCCTGACAAACGGATAATGGAATCACCCTAAAGAATTACTTACCAACAAGTCCACAACCCTTTGCCCTATTTATTATCTTTTCTTCCCTACCTAGAAGAGAGGTCAAAGCATTTGAGAACCCTTATTAAAGTAGATTTTGAAATACCCAAGTCTATGTGAATCTGTCTGCTGTCTAACTTACTGCAAATGACCCATGCCTTATGAAGCCTAGCATAGTTCTATTTGCAGTTCATATCACAGAGGGCCTTAATTGAAGTCTTATAAAATGCTCAATAATTACTAGCATAAATTGAATTTAGGAATTCTTATAGAATTATCATTGGGAATTATCATTGGAAATCTATTTGTGTATCTACATAACATCACTAAAAGTCAGTATACCTTTGCTGATCTGCAAAAAAAATCTTACCAATAGTGAGGGCTAATACCCATGTATAATTATATTAATTTAAAAGAATGGCATACCAGTAGCTGGAATCAATCCTAAAATGTTGTTTCTTGAGCCTTGTCTGTAAAGGCTCATTCATTGCAGTTCACAGTTCACAGTGAAATCAACTCACCTGCTAGCCTTTCGCCTTTACTAGATGTCTTCTGATATACCTCCTTCAACAAGACCATACCTCCTAACTCTTCAAAATTGTCCCACAATTAGGAAACAAGGATTCAAATATGTGAACCTATGGAATTCTTTGGGGGGCCGTTCTCATTCAAACATTACTATTATGAAGCTCTGTCTTACAGTAGTAAGTTTCTGGTAAATAAAAATGTACTGTATGGTTATTTTAAGGTAATAGATTAAAGAATACCTATAAAAAGAAGTAAAACTCTGATGAAGCATTTGCTTATACATCTTGTGGACTGAGGTCTTAAAAACACACTACTTTTATAAGGCAGTCATGTAGTACACTCTTTAAGAACTGTGTTTGCTGCTTTTATCCTCAATATTCAATTCGTATTCAAGGATGCTCAAAGTCCTTGCTTATGGAAAATACTGAATATAGTATTTTCAAAATTATTACTTATTATAAATGTCATTTATTCATTCTGTAGATGAATGATATTTAGGTTCTTTTTACATTTTTGTACATCTTTATGTATGCTTCATAAATGTGTAAGAGTTTTCTGGTGCATGAAATTTGTTTCATGGCCGTATACAGGGAACAGTGGGAAAGCCAACAGCTGAAGCTGTTCAGAGGTGGTTCAGACTTAGGGGCTCCAGGTGCCCCAAGCCCTACAAGGCCACTCCTAAATTAACAGTGTGGTAAAGATGGTTTATTGTACAAAAATACAAGCAAGAATGTTAAGCTGATTCAGGCAGTGAGGGAGCAAAGGACACAAAACTAAGGGTCAGAACATGGGGTGCTTCACCTGTGTACTGAGGTTTTACAATGCACTAGGAAAATTCTATCTGTATTGTATCTTTTTTGCTTGTGTCATTTCATAATGATTTTTTTTTAAATTTTACCGGTGTATAGTCAGCCTCAGCTTTGGGAAGACTTAGCTGACGAATCAAATGTAACATTCATATCTTCAATAAATACCTATCACATATTAAAAAGCAGTAAAATGTGATTTTTGAAAGTGTCTCTGCAGGAGACACTTTTAGGCAGAATTGAACTCAAGAAAAACTTAGAAGTAAAGGCATTGGGAGTAATGGCATTGAGAGTAAGGGCATCCTTGTGACATTAGAGCAGGAGAAGAGAGAAAGATTAGACGGAGAATGCAGAGTGGAATAACTTAGAAAGTATAAGATAACTTTAAAAATCCTAGAGAGCAATATGCAGAATGCAAAGGGAAAGAAGAAAATAGAAAATGCTACAGAAAGAGCAGAAGGAGTGGACAGACTTCCCCTTACCATGTGATATAACAGGTCTTTTCTTAATAGCAAGGCATGTTTAGTCTTATTAAAGAAAACAAAGATTTCTTCTTACAGACTTGAGCTTAATCCATTTAGTAATAAAAGGGCAGATGCTTTTTCTTTCTCTGTGAAATAAAGATTGGAGCTCATTTTTTATTCATAATTAGTAAGCTCTTTCTTGGTCTTTGGCCCCATATACATATGTAATTATAGATGTGTGTGTATGTGCGTGTAAGTGTGTAATTATGAGTTAATATGAAAACTATTTCCAACTGGATGTAATGGAGATTTAAGAATATATATGCATGAAGCTGTATATATGAATTTATGTGAGTTTAATTTACGTTTGCCTGTGTAAAAGCTTTTGTTCCTTCTGCTAGCATGACTTTCTCCTCCTGGTTTCAACAGAAGTTTATTGCTCCAAACTTCCACCTAGCCTGACAAGGAAGAGTCATCTGGACAAAAGGGAAAAGATTCAGGCAATTAATCCCTTAGGTAATAACCTGCAGTTTTACAATGAGGTGCTAAATTCCAGAGACTGCAGTTTCTGGCCTCAAAGAGACCTGGGTAAGTCAGCTATAGTAGCAAAGTGACTTAGACTTAGGTAAATGCTTTATTATTATACAGAAACCCTAAATACCTAGTAAGAACAAGTTTTACCCCCTTCCTTTTCTATATATTGAGACCCAAAGCTAATACTCATATTTTCCATCTCTCTGGTACTGGCTTGTCATTTCTTGCTATATGGAGTGCTATATCATGGTACAGCAAGAAGTCTACTATCAGACACTAATCCTAAATCTTACATATCATAAAGAATGATATCATGCAGAATGATATTATACAGAATGATATCATATAGTATGATACAAATCATGCAGAAATATAAGATGTGTATATACCCACCAAAATTACTCTTTCTGTAGAACTATGTTATAGGTAGAATAAAATGTAATAATAAAGAAGACTAATACCAAAATATGAAAGGTTACAACAAACTATATGCCTGAAAAGGTAGAAGCAGCTGTCATAGATTTGAGGCAAATTATGGATAAAAGATGTATTGTCATGACTGTGACCATTATAGACAGATCAGCTAAGGTAAAGACGAAGAAAAAATAATAAATTATAGGGAAAGTTCAAGTTTTCTTTGAGAATAAAGAAATGATTAATGTAAGAATTTTGATAAAAAGGTATCAATGATAAAAACCAATTCTGATAAAATCTCTGAAAAAATTGGAAACAAGGTATTGAAAACTATAATTAAAGGACATACTTGTTAAAAAGGACATAATTGGGCTGAAATACAATTCAGTTCTAGGGATTTATAAAATACAGAATTGAAGATGTATCAGCTAGGATATTTAATAGAAAAAATATAGGCAAATTATTAAGAAATTATGTAGCTTTTCATGTGAATATAATAGTGTATAAGAGGAAGGACATTCAAAGACAGGAGTCATCATTAAACTGAAAATCAAACTGTTTTGTTTTCAATATTTACAGCCTAGTCTTATAAATATTAAAATAATATCTTTTGAGAACAAAACAAAGTTATGGCAAAATAATCGTTATGAAAGGGACTATTATGTACAGAAAAGAACAGGCTCTATTCAATATAATAGAGAAGTTTCCCTAAAGATATTTCAGAGAACTCTGCACAAGCTAAGGGCTTGAAATAAAGGCATACACAGAGATATCATTGAAATGTCCACATCCTTTGCCCTAGGGTGCCTCAGTACTATGTTTCTCTCATTCCATCACTGTTTTCTTTACTGGTTTATGTCATGACCCATGAATGACTAAGTATACCTATGAGTGAACTTTGCAAAGTGTCAGCAGTATGTTTTTGTGATATCAATTTTATTCAGTAGCAGATGTATTATTAAACCATAGTAGAAAAACGGAGTCTGCAACATTCCAAAAGATATTATATAGTATGGATCTCAGGCAGAAACTTCATTCAGAAGATGAGACATCAAAAAATATTCCTACTTAGGGGGATAGCTAATTGAGCCATAAAATATAGCATCCATAAAGAATAGTCACCTAGTACAATACCTAAATGACATGAGGCAGCCCTTGAGATCACATAGCTGCAGGGCCACCAGTTTGAGTCTCTGGTGTAAAGGCAGGAAACTGCAAATGGAGAGCTGTTGTCTAGACTGATTTTAGCAATGTAATGAAGTGAGAATTGCCTGAGATCTTGGAAGCCCAGTAAATGCTCTGGAGATTCCAGAATATTTGACATTGATACAATTGAGATCAAACCCCATGTTTAAATATAAATGTAGTTTTCCAGGTTCAAATTTGGACTTACTTGAGTCATGTTACCTATTCTTTTTTCCTCACTTTTATTTTGCAACACAATTGTATATTATATGCCAACTTCAACAATGTAGTTTGAATGAACATATCTTGATATGAATTTACAGGTCCACAGATGGGTGAGCAATACCTCTTGATAATTCTTATTGCATATGTTTATTATTATTCATTATTATTAATATTGAAATTCTGACTTAATTTTAAATAAGATAAAATACTTAGATCTACTGAAGTAGAATCAATGTGTTCACATGTGACAAAGACATAGATTTTTAGTTTCAAGGTAAACATGGTATGTGATTTACACATTTCCTCATATGTTGCATGCTGACAATTTAATTCATAATGCAGTAGTGCTGTTTTTCACTAGTTAAGTTATAGCATTTCTTTCCTCATGAATGGATTAAAATCATTATCCCAGTTGTTTACAGATGGGTGTAGCAGTATCATATTTCTCTGTTCTCTCTCCCGTATGCTATTTATTCATCTCATTTTTATTTTCCCTCTCTACCTTCCACTCCAAAGTTTTTTTCCCACATATCATGAAGACACTAACCAGATGCAGCTCTATCTTCATAGAGGAGTTGAATCATGAGACAGATATTGTTTCATACTATGATCTTATTGTTGCACAAAGATTTTATGTTAACAAAGGAAATGTTTGTACTTTTTCTGATTCCCTTGCTTTTGTCTCCACAGTATGGTTTGCTTTACTAAGTACTGGTTATCAGAGAAAATCTGCTATGAACAGCTCTTCATTTTTTTTTATGTACGATTATATGGGTACCTTTAGCAAATTTAGAGTTCTATAACCTCTTGATTGAACTTTCTTTAGTGGATCTATATTCCCAGAAATATGCTATCAAAAGTGTTTCTCAGCACAATGAAACCTTTTCATATCTCTGTACCTCACTTTCTTTTCTAGCTGAAGTGATCTCAATTTGACTCAGTGAAGCCTTTCTACTATTGCCTACAGTCAGAAATGGACTGAATTTGGATCAAAACATTTACTTCAAATGATAGAAGTCCTGAAAGATGTATTTGCCTATGGGGAATAAACATTTATTTGGTAGAAGACTGTAGTCTCCTTCAAAAATAATTACCCTTCTCTTTCTCACATCTCTTGACAAAGGCATAAGGGAATATTTCATATACATTATCCTTATTCATGGCCTAGAACTCTGGTACATAAATAATATAATAGTATGGGGGTTATATTAGTCAGTTTTCTCTCAGTGTAACAAAATACATGAGAAACTCAACAATGTGCAAGTTGACATTGGTTACTCTTTGTTTTGGCTTACTTTTTGAAAGTTTCATGCTATAGTTAATTGGCCTAGATACCTTAAAGGCTTGTTATGGGATAATTCTTTATTGCAAGAGTACAGGACAGAAAAGCACCACTTTCTCCTCAATGGTCAAGAAATTAAAAAGAGAAAAAGAAACGAGGTCCAAATATTCATATGCTGGAAATTTCCTTCACATCATAAAACATTCCATTAGTTTCACCTATCATGGTTTGAATGAGAAATATCCCCATAAGCTAAGTTATTTGAATACTTTATCCCTGGTTGGTGGCATCATTTCGGGGAAGCTTGGGGAACTAAACTTACTAAAACTGCTAGAATCAGTAAGTCATTGGAGACAGGCTTTGAGAATATATAGCCCCACCCTCCTTCCAGTTCTTTCTCCTTTGTATTGATAGTAAAAGATGTTATCTCTCAGTGTCCTAGTCCTGACTTCATGGCTGTACTTGCTGACATGCTACCTCCCCATGATGGACTCTTTGACTTCTGAAACAGCAAGTCCATATAAACTTTTTTTTATATATGTTTCCCTTGTCATTATGGTATTTGAATAAGAACAGCTGCCACAGGCTCATTATACTTAGATGTTTAGTCATCAATTTGTGGAGTGGCATTATCTGAGAAGTGGGGATTAGGATTTGCCTTGTTGGAGAGAATGGGTCATTACAAGTGAGCTTTAAGGTTTCAAAAGCCCACACTCAACCCAGTTTTGCTACCTCTCTACCTTAAAAATCAAGATACAGTGCTTTGAGCTCTAGTTTTACACCAATAGAACAGTGACTAAGATTGTCATCATGATTTATCACAGCAACTAAAATGAAAGTAAAATAGCAGTTGGTACTTAGCTTGGGGTGTTACTGTGAAGAACCTGACTATGTTGATTTTTGAAAGAATGGAGAAGTCTTTAGATAGAAAAGTTATTGAATGCTATAAACAAAGAATAGTAGGTCTTCCTAGCAGCATCTTAGAAGACAGTGCTGAAAACAAAGCAGATAGTAGAGGCCTGACTCAATAGATCTCAGAGGAAAGCAAGAACTTTAACAACAGTGGAATAGAGGCCAATCCTGTGATATATTGGAAAAGAATATAGCTGCCTCTGTCCTCATTTTAATATAGTCTCTGAGGCTAAATTTAAAAGCAATAGACAAAATGATTTGTTGAGGGAAATATCAAGGCAATATAATTTTGAATCTGTAGCATATGTGTAACTTATTCTGGTCAGGTAAGTTTACAGTTAAAAAAGAGCAAATATAGCTAAAAGAAATATAAAATGGGGAGACAAAAAACACCATGAAGTTGACTTTTACATTCAAAATATTTGCTGGAAGAGAGACTAAATTGTTAAAGAGGTTAGTGTCATTAGGGAGAGACTTGCTTTGTATTAGAATAAAGGTAGCGATATCCTCAGGGCCAAACCCTATCCAGTTAAGCTTCCACCATGAATGAAAATGATTTTGAGTTGCTCAAGGAGCAGAATTCTATCCCGAGCTGGAAATAAGACTTGTGAATGTGCCTCATGTGGTACTTGCTTTAAAGACATGAAGAAATCATGGATTCTTTTCCCATGTTTTATATAGACAACGAGGCCAGGCTTCTTATGGCAATAGCATCTTTCTGTAAAAGGACCTGAGATGTCACTGTGTGAATTTACAAAATAGAAGTGAGCAATATTGAGATGCTGAAATACTATGGGTACACTTAAAAATGACTTAAATGTAGTTTTTATTATGGTATGTCTATGAAGCTATGTGGTCCAGGGAATAGAATATGGTAATTTGAATAAGAAATATGTCTGATAATCTCAAGCAATTTAACACTTGGGTGGTGCTGTTTCAGAAAGTTTAGGACGTGTAGCCTTTGTGTGGATATAAGTCATTTAATGGTGTGGGCTATGAAGATGTATAGATTTACTGTACTTCTAACACTTTCTCTGTTTCCTACTTGTAGTAAGATGTGTAATCTCATACCTTCCTGATTCTGATATCATACCTATAACTTATCCTCATGTTTCCCAGTGAGAATGAATATTATCTTATAAAGTCTATGTCAATGGAAAATAACCCCCTGACTCCCTTCCTTTCCAGAAAGGTGACATCATACAGTCACAAGGAAAATCACAGGATCCCTCCCTTCCAAAAAAGAGTGAAGACACATGGTTCCTAGAAAAACCATAGGTTAGCAGACAAATGGAGCCACCTGGCAGTAGATAGCTCCCTGTTAGAGGGTCCCCTACAGCCCAATAATGTCTACCAACCAGTTTATTGCTAAAATACCCCTGCCCTGTTCAAACTGTATATAAGCTTCTGCTCAAGTGCATTCACTGCCACTTCTTATCCTGCATGAAAGAACAGCCCCAATGTGTTGGTCCAATAAAATCCTCTTGCAATTGCATTGATCACCATCTCCCCGAGCTTCCTTCAGGGAGTCCCGGTAGTGCAGCCTTTGAGCTCCACAGTCCCTCTGTAACCTTAAGTCCAAATAGACTTTTTTTTTTATAAGTTTCCTTGACTGTGGTGTTTTATCAGAGCAATTGAAAAGCAACTAATACAACACTGCAAAATACCTACCACTTTACAACCTTTAGACAATGCTATAAAATGTGATCCTTTGAGGACATAGAAGAAGCAAACTATAACAGTATCCTAGTTATGTGTTCCTTAAGATTTCTATTTCTTTTATATTGGTCTTCTAAAGTTTCTAATCTTATCAAATGGATTATAAATACATCAGTATTTCTGAAAAATTTAAATTGACAATTTTATTTTATATTTATTCAATGTATTATTATGGAAATGAAATGTTCTCTCTGAATTTATTTTTGTTATAAATAAAATCAAAGGATATTAAGTTATTTTTATTTTGAATATATTCATTCTACCTGGAGTTAAGCATAATTTGAATAACTCGTATGTAGAATAATATTTTTTGTAACTCTTAAAACAAGTTAGTAAGAAAATTAACTGAATTCCCAACATTTTCATTAAAAGATTGAAAAGAAAGCATAATCATATATTTGGTATTAAGGTTTAAAAACAACTGATACCCCAATTAATTAATTTAATTGATTTAATATAAATTAAATAAAATGAGATGGTGTAGATATTTTTTTGAAGAAAGCTTTAATACAAAAGGTTTGAGGACAATAGGAAAGCATGACCCATAAAAATCATGTAAGCTGGTCTCATGGGGGCTAACAGAGACTGAAAGCAGCAATCAAGGAACCTATATGAGCCTCTGGAAGGTCTTTTGCATATACCTTATGGTCATTGACTTGGTGTTTTGGGGGCACTACTTACAGTAGAAGTGGGAATGTTTCTGACATTCTTGTCAGGTTTTAGGACCCTTTCTCTCCTACTGGATTGTCTTGTGCAAGTTTAATGCAAGAGTTTGTGGATGGTCTTAGTTTATCTTGTGCTGTGCAATGTTCAGTTGATGTCCATTGGGAACCCTGGTCTTTTGGAGAGTAAGATTTGAGGGAAAAAGGAGTGTATCTCAGGAAGAAGGAGGATGGCAGAACTGGGAGGAGTAGGGGGATGAGAAAATACAGTCAGGATGTATTGTGTGAGAAAAATGAATAAAAAAAAATAAAATAGCCTTAAGAATCAGTGAAACATGGATTTGAATTTCAGGTAACCAATTTGTAATTATATGGCTATATAAAAATAATTTAAACAAACTTGTTTCATGATATTTTATGGGAACTGAAAATATTTAAACAAGGCAAATTCAAAATGACAAATTACAAATGCTTTTTTCTTATATGTGGATCCTAAATTTAAATTTTATATATGTGGTGTATATAGACATGTAAGTCTTAAAACTGTAAATGAGGATCGTGAGAGGAGAAGAAAGTCAAAATATTTTATCTGAAAGCCGAAATTGCACTACTGAGGAAACGATAGAGACTACTGAGGAGACAATGGAAACTGAGAAATTTCAGGAAGATGGAGGAATAAAAGGTGAAAGGAGAATCATAAAGTCAGGAGTATGTATGAAGATTCACAGTGAACTTCATTAATATGTTAGTTTTAAAATTTTAAATAAAACTGTATGGAAAAACAATTATAAGACAATATAGTAATGACCTTGTGGTCTGGTTAACAATGTTGTTCTTATCCAGGTTAACAGTGAAAACAAAAGGCAAGTGATATGGGAGCCAAAACAATTGAAAGTGTAAAATTTAATGTGTAGAAAAGTACAAATTTTAAAGCTTTGAAGAAAAAGAGTACAGAAATATTACCCATGGTTGTTAAAGATATTAGCACAATTATGGAGTAAACTTATACTGCACTGAGAAAAACTGTAATGAGAGCAACAGAAGCTTTAGCCTAATTTAGCAGAAGCTCAGATTTTAATACTATGTATTAATCTGAATGAATAACTGAGAATGCTGCTAAACAGGTTTTCTATTAAAAACCAACTCTCTGAGGGAATATATTTCCAGGTTTTGTCATTACAGCTTGCCAAAATTATTATAGCTATGGTAGAAATGGTCCAGACTGCAAACTATATCTTAGCTGGCAAGAGGATATAGCAATAGCATCAACAAGGTTCTAATTTTTCATACTGAACAATGTAAGGAGTTCTGAAGTAATAGGAGTTTTTACCCCAGTTTGTCGAATACTGCTGAGGCCAGGCAATACATGTCTGGGCCAGATTACCTGCAAATTTTTGTGAGGATTTTCAAGAGACTGTAAAGGTTAAGCCTAAATTGTGATAGAATTCTAAGGATGTTGGAAATGCTAGGACTGTGGTAAGGCTGCCAATTAAATCTGTGGGAAACAGAATTGGAAGGGCAGGCCACCTCAAGGCTTTTGAAATCAAAATGTCAATAAGAACTCCAGATACAAGACATGAAGTGATAGATTTGGTGTTTAGTCTGCTGTTTTTAGGCCTTCCCTTGATCTAATATTTTGTCATATACAAAGGTCCTTTCCCCACCTTAAAAATTAGAATATTTTCCAAGGATCCTTCCTTATGTACCTTGTATATTTACTTGTTTGTTGTTTAATATGGCCTCATATTAGAATTTGGCTTTGAGTTGTCCTTAGATGAGATATTATAAAGATTTATAAAGAAGAAATTTTATAAAGATTATGGATAAAATTAAAATTATAAAGAACACACTTTATATTATGAAGTGGCCATGTTACCATGGAGGCCAAGGGTAGAATGTTATGGTTTAAAGTCACATGGCAAATGTATAGTGTGTAGAGAGTGAGAGATTTTGGAGCACTTGATCCTAAATATGATATCTTCATCAAATCTCCACCCTCATGGCTCAGGGAACCCTGCCGAAGAGGAGGTATAAAATTTTTGAGAGCCAGAGAAAATGGAAGACAACAAGGAAGCAAGGCCTTCTATATACAACAGGTCTAGTGCACATATGAACACACAGAGACTGTGACAGAATGCACAAGACCTGCTCAGGTTCAAGGTAGACAGCACTGAGAGGAAAATTGAACAAAAGCCCACACTTCTAATCAAGAAGCTACTTCTAACCAACAAACTGATGTGCAAGAAAAATCAGTTTTATCCAAGGAGATTTACCAGTGATATAAATCACATTTAAGAATTGGCCTCATGACCAACAGCAGATGTACAGCAAGACAATGAACTCATTGGTTTGTTGGTTTTTCCCCCCTCATGTTGAATTATGTGGATTTTTAAAAATCTTACTGCTCTTTTGCTTATATAATATGGTTTCTGATTTTGTGGGGGCTTTATGTGTTTTGAGCTTGAATGTATATATCTATTTGTGTTTTCTTCTGTCCACTGTTTTCTTTTCTGTTTGTTGATTTAATTCTTTTAATTCTGGCTTGTTTTGATTTTTTTGCCTATTTTTAAAACAGCAAGATAAAGAAGGCTTGTAGTATGACCAATGTGAACATCAAGAGGATCTGGGTGGAGATAGAAACTATGATTAGAATATGTTGTATACATTTTCATTGAAACATAAAAATTAAAGTCACATGGTCTCATTGACAGAAATTAAACTTGTATACTGTCAATTTTGAATTGATTGTATTTGGATATACATTGAGTATTAATAAGGTACATATTTTGGGTATTAGAAGTTATTTCTAGTGAGGCTTAATTTAAGAGTGAGGACTCAGCCCTCCTAAATCTCATGAACTATACAAAAAGGATGAAAGAAAAAAGCCATCTGAGTTCTATTTCTACTCAGATAATGTGAGAAGTTTCAGCCAGATTATTCCACAACTATGGGCTACAACATGTCTACCTCAATATAGGATACTATATCATCAAATTAACAAGAAGACAATTAACTTAGAAGAAGAAGAATGGGTCATGACAGAATGTGAAAATATAACATACAGGGGAAACTTCAAAATGTTAAATCAAGTAGCCAGACAGTGGTGGTGCATTTCTTTAATCTTGGGAGGCAGAGGCAGGCAGGTTTCTGAGTTTGAGACCGGCTGGGTCTACAGAGTGAGTTCCAGGACAATGAGGGCTATACAGAGAAACCCTGTCTCAAAAAAACATAAACAAAAAAAAAATGTTAAATCAAATAAAGATGGCTGTTTTAATCAAAGTCCCTTCTGACACAGTGCTTGACCTCAACGACATATTTCCTGAGTCATAAGAAGCAGATACTGAGGTAGAAACAAGAAGCTCAGAGAATATCATTCAGGAAAAAGAGCAAAGATTTTAATTAATGGGATGAATATGAGAATAGTATCTACATTCACTTATAATATTTCTGTTCATTAGTTTTTTAAGTTTTTATAATCAAATATTATGACCAAAGAAACTTATGTTTTCACTTTTTTGGCTAATGATTCTAAAGGTTTAAGAGTCTATCATGACTCTCAATTCTGAACATCTATGCTCCAAATGCAAGGGCACCTACATACATAAAAGAAACTTTACTAAAGCTCAGAACACACATTACACCTCACACAATAATAGTGGGGGGTTTCAACACCCCACTCTCAGCAATGGACAGATCATGGAAACAGAAACTAAACCGAAACACATTGACATGAACAGAAGTTATGAACCAAATGGTCTTAACAGACATCTATAGAACATTTCATCCTAAAACAAAAGAATATACCTTTTTCTCAGCACCTCATGGTACCTTCTCCAAAATAGACCATATAATTGGTCACAAAACAGGCCTCTACAGATACTAAAAGATGGAAATAATCCCTTGCATCTTATCAGATCACCACAGACTAAGACTGGTCTTTAATAATGAAAAAACCAATGGAAAACCCAGGTGCACATGGAAACTGAACAACTCTCTACTCAATGATGACTTGGTCAAGGAAGAAATAAAGAAAGAAATTAAAGACTTTTTAGAATTCAATGAAAATGAGGACACATCATACCAAAACTTGTGGGAATCCATGAAGTCAGTGCTAAGAGGAAAACTTATAGCTCTAAGTGCCTACAAAAAGAAACTGGAAATTGCACACACTAACAACTTGACTGCACAACTAAAAGTTCTAGAACAAAAAGAAGCAAATACACCCAGGAGGGGTAGAAGGCAGGAAATAATTAAACTCAGGGCGGAAATCAACCAAATAGAAACAGAAAGAACAATACAACATATCAATAAAACCAGGAGCTGGTTCTTTCAGAAAATCAACAAGATAGATAAACCCTTAGCCAGATTAACCAGAGGGCACAGAGACAGTATACAAATTAATAAAGTCAGAACTGAAAAGGGAGACATAACAACAGAAACTGAAGAAACTCAAAAAATCATCAAATCCTACTACAAAGGCCTATACTCAACAAAACTGGAAAACCTGGATGAAATGGACAATTTCCTAGACAGATACCAGGTACCAAAGTTAAACCAGGAGCAGATAAACCATCTAAATAGTCCCATAACCCCTCAGGAAATAGCAGCAGTCATCAAAAGCCTCCCCACTAAAAAAAGCCCAGGACCAGATGGTTTTAGTGCTGAATTCTATCAGACCTTCAAGGAAGACCTAATACCAATTCTCTTCAAACTATTCCACAAAATAGAGACAGAAGGAACACTACCCAATTCGTTCTATGAAGCTACAATTACACTCATACCCAAACCCCACAAGGACCCGACAAAGAAAGAGAACTTCAGACCAATCACGCTTATGAACATCAATGCAAAAATACTCAATAAAATTCTAGCAAACCGAATACAAGACCGCATCAAAACATTCATCCATCATGATCAAGTAGGTTTTATCCCAGGAATGCAGGGATGGTTCAATATTCGGAAATCCATCAATGTAATCCACTATATAAACAAACTTAAAGAAAAAAACACATGATCATTTCACTAGATGCTGAGAAAGCATTTGACAAAATTCAACATCCCTTCATGATAAAAGTCTTGGAAAGATCAGGAATTCAAGGCCCCTACAAAAACGTAGTAAAAGCAATTTACAGCAAACCAGTAGCCAACATCAAACTAATTGGAGAGAAACTTGAAGCAATCCCACTAAGATCAGGGACTAGACAAGGCTGCCCACTCTCCCCCTACCTATTCAATATAGTACTGGAAGTCCTAGCCAGAGCAATTAGACAACAAAAAGAAGTCAAAGGGATACAAATAGGAAAGGAAGAAGTCAAAATATCACTATTTGCAGATGATATGATAGTATACTTAAGTGACCCCCAAACATCCACCAGAGAACTCCTAAACCAGATAAACAACTTCAGCAAAGTGGCTGGTTATAAAATCAACTCAAACAAACCAGTAGTCTTCCTCTACATGAAAGATAAACAGACTGAAAAAGAAATTAGGGAAATGACACCCTTCACAATAGTTGCAAATAATATGAAATACCTTGGTGTGAATCTAACCAAGCAAGTGAAAGACCTGTATGACAAGAACTTCAAGTCTCTGAAGAAAGAAGTCAAAGCAGATCTCAGAAAATGGAAAGATCTCCCATGCTCATGGATTGGCAGGATTAATATAATAAAAATGGCCATCTTGCCAAAAGCAATCTACAGATTCAATGCAATCCCCATTAAAATCCCAACTCAATTCTTCACAGAGTTAGAAAAGGAAATTCTCAAATTCATATGGAATAACAAAAAACCCAGGATAGCGAAAAATATTCTCAACAATAAAAGAAGTTCGGGAGGAATCACCATCCCTGACCTCAAGCTGTACTACAGAGCAAGAGTGATAAAAACTACCTGGTATTGGTACAGAGACAGGCAGGAAGATCAATGGAATAGAATTGAAGACCCAGAAATGAACCCACACTCCTATGGTCACTTGTTTTTTGACAAAGGTGCTAAAACTGTCCAGTGGAAAAAGGACAGCATTTTCAACAAATGGTGCTGGTTCAACTGGAGGACAACATGTAGAAGAATGAAAATTGATCCATTCTTATCTCCTTGTACAAAGCTCAAGTCTAAGTGGATAAAGGACCTCCACATAAAACCAGATACACTGAAACTAATAGAAGAGAAGGTGGGGAAGAGCCTCGAATACTTGGGCACAGGGGAAAAGTTCCTGAACAGAACACCAATGGCATATGCTCTAAGATCAAGAATTGACAAAAGGGACTTCATAAAATTGCAAAGTTTCTGTAAAGCAAAGGACACTGTCAATAGGACAAAATGACAACCAACAAATTGGGAAAAGATCTTTACCAATCCTTCATCTAATAGAGGGCTAATATCCAATATATACAAAGAACTCAAGAAATTAGACTCCTGACACCCAAATTACCATATTAAAAAATGGGGTATAGAGCTTAACAAAGAATTTTCAACGGAAGAAACTCGAATGGCCAAGAAGCACCTAAAGAAATGTTCAGTATCCTTAGTCCTCAGGGAAATGCAAATCAAAAGAACCCTGAGATTCCATGTCACAGCAGTCAGAATGGCTAAGATTAAAAACTCAGGTGATAGTAGTTGGTGGCGAGGGTGTGGAGAAAGAGGAACACTCCTCCATTGTTGGTGGGACTGCAAGATGATGCAATCAGTTTGGAAATCAGTGTGGTGGTTCCTCAGAAAATTGGGACATAGCATTACCTGAGGATCCAGCTATACCACTCCTAGGCATATACCAAAAAGATGCTTGAACATATAACAAGGGCATATGCTCAACTATGTTCATAGCAGCCTTATTTATAATAACCAGGAGCTGGAAAGAAACCAGATGTCCTTCAACTGACGAATGGATTAAAAAAATGTGGTATATTTATACAATGGAATATTACTCAGCTATTAAAAACAATGAATTCGAGAGGTTCCTATGTAAATGGATGGAACTAGAAATTTTCATCCTGAGTGAGGTAAGCCAATCACAAAAGAACACACATGGTATTCACTCACTGATTATTGGATATTAGCCCAGAACCTTGAAATGCCCAAGATGCAACTCACAGGCCACATGAAGCTCATAAAGAAGGAAGACCAAGTGGGGGTGATTTGGTCCTTCTTAGAAGGAGCAACAAAATACTCAAGGGAGCAAATATGGAGACAAAGTGATGGACAGAAACTGAAGGAGGGGCCATCTGAAGACCATTCCACCTGAGTATCCATCACATGTGCAGTCACCAAAGGTAGATGCTGATGTGGAAGTCAGGAAGTGCATGCTGATAAGAGCCTGATATGGATGTGTCCTCAGAGGTCTTCAAGAGTCTGACATTCAGAGGCAGATGCTCACAACTAGCCATTGAACTGATAATTGGGTTCTCAATGGAGGAGTTAGAGTGAAGACTGAAGGAGCTGAAAGGATTTGTGGCACCATGAGGAGAGCAACAATACCAACCAACCACAGCTCCCAGGTCTAAACCACCAGCCTGAGAGCACTTAGGGAGGGATCCAGGGCTTTTGCTGAATAAATTAGAGTGGAGTGCCCTGCTGGGCATAGGTGGAAGAAGAGAACCTTGACCTCATGAAGGCTGGACATCCCAGGGGTTGGGAATTTTGAGGGTGGGGAGGTGGGAGTGGGGGGGTAGATAGAGGTTACATCCACAGAGAAGAAGGAGTAGGGGTGAGGGGATAGGGGGTTCCTGGGTGGGTGGGGGATGGGGTAAGGGGACAACATAAGAAATGCAAATAAAACTTCCAATAAAAATATTTAATAAAAAAGAGTCTATTATGGCAGGTAAGACATTTCAGTCAATAGCAGGCATAGGAGCAAGAGCCAGAGCATCTACAAACTACAAATGTTAAACAGAGAGGGTAAAGTGGAAGTGTAGGTGAAGCTAGAAATTCTCAGAGCTAGCCCATAGTGAAATATTTCCTTCAGGAAATGTCTAATACCTAAAAGTTTCACAATGTCCTCAGATACCAACATCAATGATGGAGGAGGTGCTCACATAAATCTGTTTATAATGGACATAGCTCACTCAAACTACTGTACTAGTAAGGTGGAAATAAATAGGAGTCCAGATTTAAAATAAAGACATTTAAGCAGGCTTATCTATGGAAGGGAAATTATGATATGTAGGTCACTTTTATTAATAAGTTATTCAAAGAAGTGTTCTTTTACACTGATATTGCAAACTTCTTGTTTTTTAAAAAAACTATGCTTTTTATTTAGAAAATTCCAGAGAAAAAATGATATATCTCACCGATATTTAAGTATCTGTAAAATATTCCTCCTATTAATTGTTTCATACTTTCCACTGCATGAAAGTATTATAATTTTTCATCCTATTGATAATTTAAAAAATTATAGTGTCTTCAAGTTATAAACTATGCTTCAGTGAATGATAGTATTTAATTTATCACAAAAATTAGCATAAATCTTCAGAAGTGGAATTTCTGAACAGGAGTTATATAAACAAACAAACAAAATTAGATTTATGGGTCTGACAGTCTCCCAACAGTGACTGGGTTTTATTTCCTTGTTACCTTTGCAGCAGACCATATTCAGATCCTTAGTGGTTTTCTTAAATTACTAGGTGAGAAACTGGTGCTAGTTGTTTTAAGTTAACTCTTTCTACCATGCAGTTACTGCTGTTTTGAATTTTATTTTAGACCTCCATTTGTTGGTATATTCTGGCAATTTTCTACCAAATAGTCTCTATCCAATGAAAATTTAATTCTGAATTTAAGATGTAGTTGTCACAGCAAATAAAGAAATTGAATCTAAAAAAACAAGAAAGAAAAAAAAATCAAAAACCGAAAAACTATCCAGAGTGGTCTGTCACATAGGTAGAAGAAAATAGTGTGAAAGTAAAATCAGAAAGCTCAAAGACTTGTCAAAGGAACAATAAGTGAAATCAAATAAAATCTTTTATTTTTTTATATTTAAGCTTAATAAAAGATAAATATTAAATAAAAACTTCAACTCTACATCTATCATATATATATGAATATAAATTAATGAAGTTAATAAGAGTAATGTACTAATGTCATAGAATCAAGGAAGAATTGTGATTACTGTTGTTACTATCTATATTATACACAAAGAAATTACTAGTATTTTAAGGGTATAAAATTTAGACAAAAAGAAGAAAACATAATTTATAAAAAATATAATTAAAATCAGAAAATTAAAAGAAAAAGGATGAATAGAAAGGCCGTATCAAAAGCAAAAGTTGGAAACTCACAGAAAAGCAAAATATTATGCTTTATTGATTACTTCATATTCCTACTGAGGCATTTTGTCAATTACCAAATCACAACTAGAAGTATTTTTGTGAATTGCTATCCTGATTATTTTTTTTGTTAACCTGATCCCATTGTGAGCAATGCCAAATAGACAATGTGGCCTGAGTTATATAAACACAGGTAGCTGTGTGAGCCAGGGACAACACATGAGTAAACAATGTTTCTCACTATTTTATTATTTTTTGTTTGTTCGTTTGTTTCAAACTTTCACCTTGAGCTCTTGTCTTGTCTTCTCTTTATGACAGACTGTAACTGTAAGTGAAAATAAGCTATTTCCTCCTTGAGTAGACTTTCTTTCTTTCTTTCTTTCTTTCTTTCTTTCTTTCTTTCTTTCTTTCTTTCTTTCTTTCT
>NW_021604563.1:12800677-12806393 GCF_004785775.1 Grammomys surdaster
TCTTTCTTTCTTTCTTTCTTTCTTTCTTTCTTTCTTTCTTTCTTTCTCTCTTTCTTTCTATTCAATATGTTCCCACCTCCCAATCCCTCTCCCAGAGTTCTTCCCCAAACTCCCCTTCCCTTCTCCTCTTACAGGAAGGCCCAGGCTCCCCCTCACACCCCAGGCATCACATCTCTACAGGATTAGGCACATCCTCTCCCACTGAGGCCTGACAAGGCATTACTCTCCTATGTATGTTCCTGGGCCTTCAACCAGATCCGTATGCTCTTTGGTGGATTAGTCTCTGGGAGCTCCCAGGGTTCCTTGTTAGTTGAGTCTGTTACTCTTTGTATAGGGTTACTATCCCTTTCAGTTCTTTTAATATTACCCCAAATTTTTTCACAGGCATCTGAGAATTCAGTCCAATGCTTGGCTGTTTTTATTGGCATATGTCTCAGTCAGCTGCTGGTAGAGCCTTTCAGAGGACAACCATTCTAGGTTCCTGTCTTCAAGTACAACATAGCATCAGTAATACTATCAGGGTTAAGTTCCTGCCCTTGGGATGAATCCCAAAATGGGCTGATTACTGGCTTCAGTCTCTCCTCCATTTTTTGTCCCTGCATTTATTTTTAGATATGAACAATTTGATGTCAAAAGTTTTGTATGTGGGTTGGTGTTCCTATCCCTCCACTGGGGGTCCTATCTGACTACTAGAAGTAGCCTCTTCAGGTTCCATGGCCTCATTGTTGGGCATTTCAGCTAAGGTTACCCATCTTGAGTCCTGGGAGCCTCCCCCATCCCAAGTCTCTGGGACATTCTAGAGATTCCCCCCAGCCCCTATCCCTTGTAGCTGTAAATTTTGATTCACTATCTAGACCCTCTAGGATTCTCTCCTGTCCCCTCCCATACTTAACCCTACACCCTTCTCCCCCCTCCCTTCTCTGACCCAGATCTCTTCATCCCTCTGCCTCCCATAATTATGTTGTTCCTCCTTCTAAGTGAGAGTGAAGTATTTTCTCTTGTATCCTCCTTTTTGTTGAATTTCTTAGGGAGTGTGAGGTGTATCATTGGTATTCTGTACTTTTTGTTTACATGGTATTTTTCACAGCACTAGAAAGCAAGCTAGAATAATCATATTCAGGTATAAACACTATTGAATATAAATGGTAACTAGCTATCAGAACTCTAACATGTCAACCCATTAATATGCTTTTCTAATTTCTTAACTTTATGTTTTTTCCATTTTGATTTAGAATGCTCTCTCATTTTAAGATTTCAAAATTTCTCTAGTTAATATTATAGATGTTTCTACACCAAACTTTTCAGTACTCGATTAAAACCAATATTCTTTAATGCTGGCTTATAATCATTATGTAGCCTATATTATGATCCTTTCAATGTTTAAAAATTGCTTCTAATATTTTGAAATTTTGAAAATTAACTGTCCATGTGATCTCTATCCATTGTATAGCATCTACATAAAACTTGAGAATTCATACATAATGGAAGTTAATGAGTATTTAATGGATTTCTGGATCCTAGCATCCAGATGTTATATTTGTGTGTATGTATCTTTTTATTTTACATTTTGTTTTTCTGATAACTCATTGTTTTGTAAATTGAGTTAGATTATTTCATATTAACAGGTTGACATATATATATATATATAATATGCAAATTATCTTAAAAAGATAAATCTTTTAATTGAAAACTAATGTGAAAATGCTTAAACGTTGGAAATAAACTGATGATTCAGTAGTTTAAAATGAGGACTTGTCAGTGACTCCAGTTCAGTTCCCAATACTCAGGTTACCAGGCTCACTGATAACTGTTAGGCCAGTTCCAGGGGATTTGACTTCCTCTTCTTCCCTTCAAGAGCACCTACACTCAAGTGAACATATATGCCCTACCTATCATACATTCCTACACACATAAACAAAAATGAATTACATATTTCAAGAACATAAAATTATAAAGTGCCCAGGTTTAATCATAACATAAAATGTAAAGGACAAAAGTGTTTGTTATATATTTATTCTATTTAAATAATAAATGTAAGAAGCAATAGACAACACTTTTTAAATCACCTTCAGAGTACTGCTAGAGTATTTCTGAGATGACTCACCAGTTAAAGGGGCAAGCTGCCAAGCCTCATGAACTGAGTTTCATCCCTGATGATGGAAGTAGAGAACTGACATGAGGAAAATTAATGTTTGATTGCTAGTAAATCAAAATAAATAATAGAATTTCTTAATTATTTTTCTATTGCTGTGAAGCAACACCACAGCCAATGAAACTGTAATAAAAGAAAACTTTTAATTGAAGTTTAGACTGCTAGTCAATAGTATCCATTGTGGGAAGCAGACAAGCATGGTGCTAGAGCAGTAGCTCAGAACTTTATATACTGATCTGCAGGCAGCAGGCAGAGATATAACTCACCTGATGCAGTCTAGTGTACTCTTTTGAAACCTCAAAGCAATGCCCCTCAACAAACAAGTGATGCATCTCTTCCAAAAAAGATACATCTAACTTCAACAAGGATACACCTCCTAATCTTTTGAAATAATTTATCAACTGGGGAGTAAGTTTTCAATATATGGGGCTGTGAGAACCATTATGATTCAAACATCATATTGCAATCACTAGTCCTGATAGAGCTAAACAAAAAATTCTCAATCTCAGATGCACGAGAAGCACCTAAAAAAATGTTCAGCATTCTTACTCATCAGGGAAATGCAAATCAAAACAACCCTGAGATTCTATCACACATTAATCAGAATGGCTAAGATCAAAAACTCAGATGATAGCAGATGCAGGTGAGGATGTGAAAAAGAAAGAGGAATACTCCTTCATTGCTGGTGGTATTGCCAGATGGCACAACCACTCTGGAAATCAGTCTGGGAGCTCCCAGGGTTCCTGGTTAGTTGACAATGTTACTCTTCCTATAGGGTTGCTATCCCTTTCAGTTCTTTCAATCTCGCCCCCAAACTCAGTTTTCAAACTTCAATTTTCCTTAGAAAATTGGAAATAATTCTGCCTGAAGACCCACATATACCACTATTGGACATATATACACAAAAGATGTTCCGACATAAAACAAAGATACATGTCCCACTATGGTTATAGTACCCTTATTTATAATAGCCATAAGCTGTAAGCAACCCAGATCTCCCTCAAAAGAAGAATAGATACAGAAAATTTGGTTCATTTACACAATGAAGTATTACTTAGCTATTGAAACAGTGACTTCATGAGATTAGCAAGCAAATGAATGGAATTAGAAAATATCATCATGAATGATGTAGCCCAGACAGAAAGGAATACAAAACGTACGTATTCATTGATAAGACTGAAAGCTCAGAATACCCACAATAAAACCCACCAACCATATGGAGCTTAAGAAAAAGGAAAACCAAAGTTTGGATGCTTCAGTCCTATATAGAACATGGAACAAAATAATCATAGAAAGTAGAGGATGGAGAGACCTGGAAAGGATTGAGGATGGGAGGGGGGAAGGAGGAGTAGGATCAGCTACGGAAGGGACAGAAGTACAGAGATTCAGGAAATTGAATAGAAATATGTAGCAGTGGGGGATGGGGAGCTGGGGGTAGCCACTAGAAAATCCAAGACTCCAGGGAAGCAAGAGTCTCCTAGGGCCCATAGGTGATAATTTTAGCTAACATACCCAACGAAGGGGAGTTATAACCTGTAGAGATCACCTACAGTAGATAGGCACTGCTTCCAGTTGAGGGATGGGGCCACACATGCATCTTAAAATTTTTAACATAGAAATGTTCCTGTTCAAAAGAAAGACAGGGACAAAAATTAAATGGAACAGTGTGGTGAATTGTTTATTCTTACAACTTCCTCAGTAGTAGTGATCCTATAATGAATAGATCACATACTCAGGTGATGATTTCAGGTGAAATCTTAGTTGGTCAAAAAAAAGCTAGAGCCAGTGTTTGAGCAGTTTAAAGATAAGGTGGACCTGAAAGTTTTACAGAAGTAAAAGAAGAAGGAAGAAGAGGAATATGAGATAGAGGATGGAGGGAGAAGATTGAGAAAGAAGAGGTGGAAGATGAAGCGGTCTCATGTGGCCTAGAGGATCTTCAAGTAGCTAGGGATTTTGTACCTCGGCAATAAAATAGTGTGGTGGTATATTTGCCAGTCTAGGTGTGCAGCTTGGAAGTATATTAACTGTGTTGTGGGTTCTTTGCATGGGCATATTGGAGCTGGAGATTTAACAATATAAATCTGGCTGATATAAATGTAAGTCTCTAGTGTTTTCTTTTCATGCGGCTAGAGGGAGCTGAGTAAGAAGGAAGTGGTCTTTGGCGTTCTGTTTTGCATAGAAGTCATGAGGTATGGCCTGAGGAGGACAGCTGTAAGTGTTTCCAGGAAAAACTGGTTTGGTCAGCTTAGAAAGCAGGCCGCTAGCCAAGAAAGCCTAGACCAGATGGCTGCTTAGAGCTAGCTTTGGGGAATAGGTGAGAACACTGAGACTGGCACCTAGCCAGCCAGACTTAGTGGGGTTTTCAAAAACTACACACTACAGAAGAGAGACTGAAGGAAAGTCCATTCAGAGACCGCCCCAGCTAGGGATCTATCCTATCTGCAGACACCAAACCTCCACACTATTGCTGATGTCAAGAAGCACTTGCCAACTGGAGCCCTGTATGGCTGTTCCCCAAGTAGTTCTACCAGCCCCTGACTAATAAAGATGCAGATACTCACAGCCACTTAAGGGACTGAGCTCAGGGAAACCAATCTAAGTGTCCCTAGGGGAAGGACTGAAGGAGCTAAAGGGGATTGCAACCCCAAAGGAAGAATAATATCAACTAACTGGACTACCCATTGATCCCAGGGACTAAACCAACAATCAAAGAGTATACATGGAGGGAACCATGGGTACAGATACATATGTAGCACAGGATGGCTTTATCTGACATAAATTGGAGGGAAGGCCCTTGGTACTATGGATGCTTAATTGCCCTAGCATAGGGAGATGCTAGAGCAGTGAGGCAGGAGTAGGTGAGTGGGTGGAGGAGCAACCTCATAGAGGCAAAGGAAGGAGAGGAGAGGGGTGAGGGATGGGGTGTTTGTGAAGCGGTAATCAGGAAGGGGGATATCATTTGAAATGTAAACCAATAAAATGATAAAATAAAAAGACCTGATTGCCACATTAAACTGCTACATTTTTAGTATTTTAAAATATTTTATTAATATTTTATAAATTATATATATAAGTGGCTCACATATATAGCATATTCTTATAAAATTAAAGAATTTTGCAGGTAAGGGGGTAAAACTTTAAAGTAGTTAGACTTGTCTCTTTTTTGTTTTAGTCTTAGAAGAAAATTTTTTCTTTTCTTTTTTTAATTGCTATTCTAATCTAAAGTTTCAGCATACTCTTTATTCCTCCAGAGTATGATCAGTCCTGTTTGGCAATGCTCCAATCCTTTGTAACAACTTGTAACATAAGTCACTGTTTTAATGCTGTGAAGAGATGCCACGACCAAGGCTAATCTTATAAAAGAAAGTGTTTAATTGGTAGCTTGTTTACAGTTTTAGAGGGTCAGTCCATTATCATCGTGACAGATAGCAGGCAGACATGGTATTGACCAGTAGATTAGTTTTACATCCTGTTCCACAGGCAATAGGAAGAGAAAGAGAGAGAGAGAGAGAGAGACAGAGAGAGAGAGAGAGAGAGAGAGAGAGAGAGAGAGAGAGAGAGAGA
>NW_021604563.1:12806403-12897354 GCF_004785775.1 Grammomys surdaster
AGAGAGAGAGAGAGAGAGAGAGAGAGAGAGAGAGAGAGAGAGAGAGACAGACATTTGGCCTGGCACGAAGGCTTGAAACCTCAAAATCCACCCCAGTGACATACCTCCATCAACAAAGCCATACCTCCTAATTCTTCCTCAATTTTCCACTAACTAATGATGGATTTTTCAAATATTTAAATTTATTGTGGCCATTCTCATAGTTGTTCTAATAGTTGTTGGAAATATTAACTGATAGATTTAAATTTTACAACATTATGTCCTGTAAAAAATCCCTTTGCCTTTTTACATATATCTTATTTATTTTTAGATATACCTTAATTTATATACATTTGGATGCATGTTTCATTGTATACATGTGGAAGTCAGAGAATAACATGTGGTAACTGTTCTCATTGCTTACAGGAAATCTTTTTCCACATAAATATCCTATTAACATGGATTCACTCAACCAGTATCTTATTTTCTGATTCAAAAAATGTAAGTCTTCATGAAAAAACAAATATGATCATAAAAGTACACTATTTATACACAATCAAATAATCAGTATATACTCTAATTTGAAAATTTACAAAGACTGCACTATAGAAGAGTTGAATCTGCCAAATTATAATTTCTATTTATGTGATTTTGTAACCTATATTTGAGATGAAGAAATAATTAGTTTTTCATTAATTTACTTATTTATTCATTTTACATCGTGAAAGCAGCCCCCTCCCTGTTCTCCTCCACTCTTATAAATCCCTTCCACACCCAGCTTCAAATTTTCTTGTCCCCGTTTCCTTGGAGAAGGGGAAGCTTTTCTTGGGTAGGCTCTACTCTGGGACATCACATCCCAGCAGGACAAAGCATATCCTTTCCAACTTAGTCTTAACCAATCAGTTCAACTAGGGTAAAGAGTCCAGTGGCAGCCACCAGAGTTAGAGACAGCCACAATACCAATTGTTAAGAGACTCATATGAAGACAAAGCTGCACATATGTTACAAATGTGTCCATCACCTGCATGCTCTTTGGATGGTAGTTCAGTTTCTGTGAGCCCCCATGAGCCCAGGTTAGTTAATGCTGTAGGTCTTTTTGTGGTGTTTTTGAACATCCCGGTTGCCTCAATCCTGTCTCCCTTTTCTTCCCCAAGATTCATTTGATATTTGGCTATAGGTATCTGGGTCTGTTTCCATCAGCTGTTCAGTGAAGCCTCGTAGGAACAGTTATGCTAGGCACCTGTCTGCAAGCATAGCAGAGTATCATTAATAGTGCCAGGGGCTGGCTCTTTCCCATGGGATGGGTCTCAATTTGGGCCAGTCATTGCTTGGCCATTCCCACCTTTATCTCTGTGAATCATGTAGAAAGGACAAATTTTGTGTTGAAGGTTTTGTGGGTGAGTTGCTGTCCTTGTCACACTACTTCATGTACTGTGGGCTATAGGAGGTAGCTACTTCAGTCTCCATTTCCCCAGTTGGTAAAACTCTCAGCAAGGGTAATCCCCATTGACTTTCTCCCAAGAGCCTCCACAGTATCAGGTCTCTGTTGACTCTCAAAGATGCCCCTTCTGATTTCCATTTTTACTAAAAGTCTTCTCCTGCTTCCAACCCATACCTGATCCCGATTTCTGTCCCTCTCCTCACCTCCATTTCCAACCTATTCTCTTCCAACTAGTTCTTTCCTCCATCTATCTCCAATGTCTATTTTATTTCCCCTTATGATTGAGATTAAAAATTCTTCCTTGGGTCTCCTTATTACTTAGTTTCTTTGGGTCTATGGATTATAGCATGGTTATCCTGTACTTTACAGCCAATGTCCACTTACAATTGAATACATATCATGCAATTATTTCTGAGTTTGGCTTGCCACACTTAGAATGATATTTTCTAGTTTCATACATTTGCCTGCAAATTTCATGTTATCTTTGATTGTAATAGCTGAATAGAAGTCCATTGTTCAGATGCACCACATTTTCATTAACTACTCTTCAGTTGAAGGACATCTAGGTTGTCTCCATTTTCTGGAAGTTACAAATAAGGCTTCAAGTGTCCTTGTTAGATGGTGGAGCAGCTTTGCAGTATATGCTCAGGAGCGGTATAGCTGGATATTTGGGTAGAACTGTTCCCAATTTTCTGAGAAACTGCCAGATTAATTTCCAAAGTGCTTATACAATTTTGTACTCCGACCAACAATAGAAGAGTTTTCCCCTTGCTCCATGTCTTCATCAGCATGTGCTGTCACTTGAATTTTTGATCTTTGCCATTCTGACAGGTGTAACATGAAATCTAAGAGTTGTTTTGATTTGCATTTCCCTGATAACTAAGGATAATGGACATTTAATGTGCTAATATTTAAATTCCTTCTGGAGCACAGGGTGTGCAATAGGGAAATTGATTCAGTCTATGGCATTAAACTACAGTTACTGAGAGTTATTATGTGATTACTGTTTGCTAAACAAGAAATTATCTTTAAAATGATACACAAATGTTCACTGAAGGGTAAAACTGAAATACAAGAAATTTCTTTACAAATGAAAAGCAACCTTTATGTAAAATGACATAAAAGAAGGGAGACTATGGAAAGAAGGAAACTGGCAAGAGGAGGAAAAAGAAAGACTGTACCAAGGGAGTAAAAACAGGGATGAATACGGTAAAAAATATGACATATTTGAAAGAAATAGACTTTGTGAATCCAAACACTATGTGCAATGATATACAGAAATGAAAACAAAACAAGAGAGAAGGAAGTTGAAGTCTTGAAGAAATTAGAAATCAGAGATTTATTTTAATGATAATGATGAAGCAATATTTTTTATTAGAATATGGAATATTATCTTAATAAAACTAAAAAATTCTATAAGGTAAGTTTAGATAATATATAAATAACCAGAAGTCATTGTGAAAGTGAGTATTGGGATACAGTAGAAGAAAGAATTAAGGCAAGACATTAAAGAAAAAAGTCACACAGTTGTTTACTATTATAGCTTCTAAGAATTGATTTCAAACGTAACATTTACTTTCAATTCTAATTCTGAGTTGGAATTCTTAGTACATTTTTTTTTATTTTATTTGTAATATCATTACAATTATGATAAAAGGGCCAAGGTCCATACTAGAATTAGTTGGACAAATAGATGATGACCCTGTGTCCAATTGGCTGATAACAACCATAGCTAGAAAAGACAAATGAAACCTCTGTACTAAATTCATTTTATCTAAAGAATGTGCTACACTTAATGTTTATCTATTTAATAAATTCAAAAAGCATTCTTACCTTGACTCTTGAGTTGACAGCCTGAATTTATTTTTCCCAATTGAAGTATGTGTTATAATTTAGAAATGATTCCTCTCCATACTTTTATGTCATGCAGATATGAATTACTGGCTTTTTGCTTTTAAATCGCTTGACATAAAAGTCATTATTTATCAGCATGACATGGTCCCAACATATTTAAAATATTCCACTTAATTCTGAAATTTCATTCTTGTAAACAATATGTTATGAGCAGTAATCCTCCCATTGCCTCTCTAAAAAGTATGAGGTCAATTTACTTGACTAATGGATTAAATTAGCAGCTGTTCTAACGTTTAAGAACAAAACTGAAAACTCTCCAAAATATTAAGAGAAGTTCAATAGTTATATTGCACATGTAAATGTTATATACCACTTACGTTTCTTTGTGTCTTTTAATATCTATGGATATAAAGTGAGCTATTAAGCAGTTAAAGTTGAATCTGATTTACTGTATCGAAAAATTTCCCCAGAGAACCTTCCAATTTAATATCCCATATATCTCACCCTTTGAGTCAAATGCGTTTTGTTAAAGAACAACCTTGAATTTATTTAAGCAATACTTATAAAGGTACTTTTGCTACAAATTGGTTAAAAACTTCTAAACTGTAAGCATTGATCTCCTGCCATTTTCTCTACATGCACTTTCCCATCCTGTAGGTAGGCATGGCTGCCTTGTGCTTGGTTGGAAGAAGTGATGTGCAATGAGGATGTGAGTGGTGGGGAGGATGACTACATGAAAATAATACTTATCTCCTGTTGTGTATGGTGAGAAATTTATACTTTTGTAATTATATCCTGTTGTTAAAAATAGATGATCTGTAATCCTCTATATATTAAATTTCCTAATCTTTTATTGTAATTGAGAGATGGAAAATCAAGCTTCGGGAATAAAAAGCCGATCAGAAAAGAATAATGATCTGTGTGTGTTTTTCAACCATGATTTTTCAATTACTCTTCTCAGCTGGGACAAAAAGCCATCAAATTGGCTATGTTCTGATCCAATAATTAATCCTGTCAGAAATATTGCTTATTTTCTTTAAAGCCTTAAATTGCTTGCTCTGCCACTGAGTACAAAAAAGTACAAAACCATATATTTCATAAAAATTTTGTTTGCTGTCACAGGAAAAAAAAACATTCTGAAATATATCACAAAATCCATCATCTGAATTTTTTCCTTTTATTTTAAAGTATTATTGTACCAAATAATAGTGTGTGTGTGTGTGTGTGTGTGTGTGTGTTCATCATGTGTGTGTCTGACCTCAGTCCAGAGGCCAGAGGAGGACATCAGGTGTATATGATCTATTGTTCTCCACCTTGAGATATTCACTTACTGAGATTGGACCTCACATGTTTTTGACTATGCTGGTTGCTCAGTAGTTTCCAATAATATCCTGCCTGCTGTCTCTAGCAAGATCTTTAATTATAGGTATAAGTTGAGCACATTAGCTTGCTCTGCAATTTTATATGGGTGCTGGGAATCTGAACAGACATCTTCATGCTCACATAGCAAGTGTTCTTATGGAACCGTCTCCAAAGGACACAAGTAGTAGGGTTTTTATTTGCTTGTTTTATTTTGTTTTTATCACTATCAGATTATATTAACCCAAGATTGAACCATGAAGCATATTTTTAAGCTCAGATCTTATAAGAATATATCAGATAATTGATAATCTGAATTCACCCCAAAATTCGAATGTCATGAAAGTCAGTCTCTCATAAGGCATCTTGTGTATTCTTGGAATGGCAACAGTTTTAAAAAATATTCTCATGAAAAGGAAAATCCCTTCTTTCTTCAAAATTCACTCACATACCCCTGTCTTAGGTTTTGTAAAACTATCACAAATGAATTACCATTCTGTTCTTAAGAAGCCTTTCAAATACTGACCACAATCCACATATTTTCCTCATCTTTTTTTTTCTCACAGCAGCTTACTCAACATCTTCACCTACAGGCTCAGGCTTACTCAATTGTGGTTGCCAGATTTAAATATTTAAATATGCCCTCATATGTTTCAAGAGTCAATTATCTGCACTTTACTCTTGATATATGACAGCAATGGAATAATAATATAACTCATTCAATTCTAAACTTGATTGAAATAAGTAAGAAAATATTAGCCAAGTGGTTATAGAAACTATACTACCTCTGAAACTAGCAGTATTTTCATGAAAAAATCAAGAATCTTATGCTAATATCAAAATATAAAGATATTTTAAAACAAATATCAAAGAGTCATATAATATTTGCTATATCAAATAATAGCGTATTTTTTAAGAAGCAACTTGTGTGCCTCCATAACAGTTTCTATTTTCTCTGATCAATCAAAAGTATAAAGCTTTTTTATGTTAAAACATATCTGCCCTATGCTTTAAAATTTCTTTTTACTTTTCAATGTTATTTAAATATGGAATATGGCTTTTGTTTTGTTTTTACAAGATAGCATACACTCTTTGTTTCTCCTGGGATTATAAACCATAGAATAATGCAAGAGAAAAACAGAAAAAATATTAAACATGAATTAGAAGCAAAATTTCAAAAGACAAAATGCATATCTTACAACATTAATCTTTGAATGGATACATTTGGAGGTTCCTTAAACATGAATATGGAGTTCATTAAGGTACATTGTTTTACTAGGTATATGTTTCTAATCTAGCACAAGGCTACTATATAAGCTAATAGACTCTCATTCTGATTATAGCTACTGAAAGTAAGAACAGAACAACTCTTTCTCACTCTGAGAAATAAAGAAAAACCCTGTAACAAAGCCAACTGGGAATAAAAATTCCATGCAAAATTATCACTACAAATGAAATGGAAGAGTCATTCAAGATTTATGAAAAATAAATGGCCAATTTCTCCACCTCAATTTTTTTTCACTAGTAATAGAATTACTTAAGCGGACATGATGTAGTGCATTACTGTGCTCTAGTGGTTTGACTAGGGTTGGTCCCATAGACTTGCATGTTTGAATATGCTTGGCCCAGAGAGTGGCACTAGTAGGAAATGTGGCTTTATTCAAGTGGGGGTGGCTTTCTTTGAGGAAGTTTGTTAGACCTGAGTGAGCTTTGGAGATTTTCTACTATGCTCAGGCATCACCCAGTGTGAAAGAAAGCCTCTTTCTAGCTTTGTGCAGAGAGAGTCCCCTCCTGGATGCCCTGAGATCAAGATGTAAAACTCTCAGCTCCTCCAGCAACATGTCTATCTGCATGCTTCCCACCATAATGATAGTGGGTTTAACTTCTGAAAATGTAAGGCCCAATTAATTGTTTGCCTTTGTAAGAGTTGCATTGTTCATGGTTTCTCTACAATGCAATAAACCCAAACTAAGAGAGAAATTTGTACAAGGGACTCAGGTATTGCTGTGATATGTCTGGACACACTTTTGTTTGCATTAATGTAGATTTGAGGACTTTGGATCTAGAAAGCATTGGAATGCTATAAGAGAGGTTTAATGGACTATCCCAGAAGGAATACGAGAAATGTTATTGTTGAGGGTGATTTGAACTGTGCAAGCCTGGTTCTAGAGGTTTTAGAGAAAAGAATTTTAGTATATGGATGAGAGACTGTTTTTCTGATATTTTGGTGAAGAATGTGGCTACTTTTTTATCTTGTCCACAGAGTCTGCCTGAGGCTAAAGTGAAGAGAGTCAAATTAATTGCATTGAAAAAGAAGGACTCAAAATAACTCAGTTTAGACTCTATTCTGTGGTTCAATCTTATAAAGAGCATTTATATCAAGTATAGTAGACTGAGAAAGGAAAAGTATAAAATATGTGGTACAAATCATCAAGGGGCACTAGGAAGTAGAATGGAGCGGAATCCTATGTTCAAGAAGATAAACAGATTAAGGATGTGGTAAACTTGGGCAAGATCTCACCCAGATAAGCTTATGGTTTATGTGTTTGCAGCTGAATAAAGGATACATAATTATTATTACATAATAATTACTATAATTAATCAATAATAATTAATTATTTATTAATTAATTAATAATTAATAATTATTATGATAATAATTGTTAATACTACATAATTATTATTTTCATTTGAACTTTTAATCTGTAATAAACTACAATTCCTAAACTGAAGGCATACCTGTGGTGCAGATCTGGAGGCTGGAAAACACAGGCTTTTGATCTAAATCTTGAGGCAAAGTGTCCATGAAAAAGCTCAGTCCCAGGCATAATGGTACAAGGCTCTAATCTCATAAGACAGAGGCAAGTATGCCTCTGAGTTCACGACCAGCCTTGGACAAAGCAAGTTCCAAGTAGGGAAAAAAAAAAACCTTAAGTGGAGGCCTGTTAGTACACAACTTTAAACCCAGAAATCAGAAGACAGAGGCTTGTAGGTCTCTGAGTTCATAGTCCATCTACAGAGCAAGTTCCAGGACAACCAAGCTTAGGCAGTGAATAAAATCATCAAAAACAAAAATTTGATGAAGATGCAACAGAAAAAGAGAACCATATTCCAGCCCAACAAGCAACTTTCACCATTTTGGTTCTGTCTTTAGAGTCGATTGAAGCTGATGAACTAGAGCTAAGAAGTTAACAGTGATTAAGAAGAAACCAGAACCACTGAGGTGAAGTTTTATGAGAAGTGTTTTCTGAGAGTATGAAGAAGCTGTGTTTTAGAGATAGCCAAGTTTGTACTTCAGGTTGTAGCTGAATGTAGTAATGTTTAAGAATCCCTACGTGGTACAGGTTTTGAAAGTATGAAGGTCATGGAGATCAGCTGAGGCTTGATACTGTGAGAGGCCAGAGAAGGCCATTGATGAAGAGCCAGTATCAGTTAAAGTTGGCAGTCCATGACTAAAGGGGTCATGAATAGAAGTTGAGGATTGACACCATAAAGGGATCCTATGTGAGGCTATTGGTGAAGCCTAGTTGCAGCAGAAGACCCCAACATATTGGAGATGTCAATACCGTGAGAAGACCACCAAGAATAGCAGCAGCAATGTAGGGGCATCAACCAGACCCTGAAGCGCTATAGAGGGAAAACTAAAAATGTGATCCATGCCCTTTGGAGAAGCCCAGAAAATCTTGTATTGATCCCATACACTAGAACAAGAAGCTGTGAAGTTGAAGTTGCTTTGTTGACCCCAAGAAGTTTGAGATGACAGAGCACAGGAATATTTGCCAAGGAAAGCTGTTAATAGGTAGTTTATCCAGTCCAAAAGAAAGAAGTTTTTTTTTTTTCAGTCAGATTAAAGGAGTTGGAAATTTAAAGGTACTTTGACATCAGACATGGGTATGCAAAGTTCAGTGTTTTACCAGCTGATTTTTGGTCTTACATTGGTTCAATATTTCCTCACTGTAATGTTTTAGAATGAGTAATGTATATCCTGTGTTGTTGTAAGTATGTGATCTCCTTTTTTATTTTGATTTTATGTAGGATTAAGGTCAAGTGATTCTATAAATCTCAAAACAGACTTTGAAATTTGGATTTTTAGCATTGTTGAAACTACTATAGACTATGGGTACTTTTAAATTTATTTTGCATTATGCTATAACTAAGAAAGATCCTAATAGACTCATGTGTTTGAAGAAGCCTATGGGGGTCTGGGAGTGGAATATAGTGGTTTCAATGGATTTAGCCTCCATAGACTCATGTGTTTGAATATGTTTAGCCGAGGGAATGGTACTATTAGGAGGCATCTCCTTGATTGAGCAGGTGTGGCCTTGTTGGAGGAAGTGTGTCACTGTGGGAGTGGGCTTTGATACCTTCCTCCTAGCTAACTGGAGAAAGCCTTCTGACTGCTTTTTGATCAAGATGCAGAAAATTTGGCTCCTTCTCCAGCACAGTGTCTGCCTATCTGTTGTCTTAATTCCTGATATGACAATAACTGACTAAACCTCTGAACATGTAAGTCAGCCCCAGTTAAATGTTGTCCCTTATAAGAGTTGCTTTGGTCATGCTGTCTCTTCTCAGCAAAGGAAACTTTAATTAATACATGTGCTTTATTCTTTGTGATTGCAAATGAGGTGCTTAACAGTTGCCTAAATCACTTCTGTGAATTGTGTGCTTGTTTAGTTGGACTAATTTTAATGGGTTTTACTGAAAATTTTTAAAATGTTCTAGAATGTAACCCCTTCATACTTTTTAGCTTTGAGCTATACTATGTCTAACAGAACAAAACAAAAGAAGATATAGGAAGCACTATTTCAAAATGAAGAAAAGAATGACCATATCCAAGAGACTATAGAAAGAAAATGAATCAAGATATAGTTACTGAATCACAAAATATTACTAAGGAAAAATATTAAAAAATAACAATACAAGGATATAAAACTTTCATGTTAATGTTCTCAATAATCATATAAAAGAACATAGATTGGTAGAATGGACCAAGAAACAAAATCTATGTAGCTTTCATCTAAGAAACACATCATAGCTTTAAATATAAACACCATTTAGAGAAAAACACTGAAAAAAATCATTCAAAGCAAATGGGACCAGAAAGCAAATAGGGGTCACTATCCTAACATATGACAAAATAGGCTTCAAATTGAAAATAAAAAAAGAGAGTATGGGTACTTAATCTGAATTAAGGCAATCATTAAACAAGGAGACATTTTTATTGTCAATTTACGCATGAGGAGAGGTACCAACAGAAGCTCTATTACAGTGCTGGATCCACTGGAGCTGGTGTTATAGGCATTTATGATAATCCTGATGTGGGTGTTGGACACTGAACTTGAGTACTCAAAACTGCTATGGAGCCACTTCTCCAGTCCTTAGTACATATTTTAAAATATCAAGATATTGAACAGAGATGTGTAGTAATGAGGGAGGGTGAACTAGGCGTATCCAACAGAAAGTGCCAGACACCAGGAAAGCAAGAGGCTCCCAGGACCCAACAGAGATGACATTAGCTGAAATACCTAGCAAAGGGGAAAGAGAACCTATAGAGACCATATCCAGAGGTTAGGCACAGCCCCTGGTTGAGAGATGGGGCTACCCACCCACTTCAAAAATTTTAACCCAGAACATCTCCTGTCTACAGGAAATACAAGGAGAAATGTGTGGGACAGAGACAGAAGGAAAGGCCATGCAGAGACTGACCCACCTGGGGATCCATTCCATATAAAGTCACCAAACCCAGACACTATTGCTGATACCAAGAAGTGTTTGCTGACAGGAGCCTGATATAGCTGTCTCCTGAGCGGCCCTGCTGGAGTCTAAATGATACAGATGTAGATGCTTGCAGCCAACCATCTGACTGAACAAGGGGACTACAATGGAGGAGTTAGGAGGAAGAACTGAAGAAGCTTGAAGGGGTTTTCAACCCCATAAGAAGAACAACAATATCAACCAAGCAGACCCCCCAGAATTCCCAGAGACTAAACCACCAACCAAAGAATACACATGGAGAGACCCATGGCTCCAGCTGCATATGTACCAGAGGCTGGCCATATCTGGCATCAGTGGGAGGAGAAGCCCTTGGTCCTGTGAAAACTAGATGCCCCAGTGTAGACGAATGCTAGGTTAGTGAGGTAGGAGTGGGTGGATGACAGAGTACCCTCATAGAAGTAGGGAGGAGGGGAGGTGGTATGGGGGGGTTGTGGAGGGGAAACTGGGAAGGGGATAACATTTGAAATATAAATAATAAAGTAACCAATATAAAATCAAAAACATATCTGTGTCAAGACATGAATAAGAAAAGAAATTAAAGGCTTTCTAGAATTCAATAAAATTAATAAAACTGAATATTTAACATATTCAAATATGTGGGACACAATGAAAGTAGTGATAAATGGAAAGTTCATAGCACTAAGTGTCCACATTTTTAAGAATGGAGAAATATCATACTTGTAGCTCAAAAGCACACATGGAAACTATAGAACAAAAAGAAGTAAGCACAACCAAGAGATGCAGAAAGAAAAATATAATCAAGCTGGGGGCTAAAATAAGTGATTTGGAAACAAAAGACAATACAAAGAGTCAACAAAAAAGCATTGGATCTTTGAGAAAACCATTAAGATATACACCATCTTATTCAAACTAACTAACTAAAAGATTGTAAGAAAATATCCAAATTAATAAAAACAGAAACAAAAGAGGAAATAACAATGGACATTAAGAAAATCTACAGAATCAAGATGGCATACTTTAAAAATATATAGTCTACAAAATTGGAAAATTTGAAAGAAATCTATGATTGTCTTTCTTGAAGTTAAGTGAAGATCAGATAAACAGTATAAATGGACTTATAATCAATTGTGAAAGAAAAGCAGTCATTAAGTCTCCCAGCAGCAACAAAAGCCCACATCCAGATAGATTTGGCACAGATTTTTAATAAATTTTTAAAGAAGGGTACCTTAAATTTTCCCACAAAGTGGAAACAGAAGAAACAATTTATTTTATGAGACTACAGTTATCCTGATCCTCAAGACATAGGAAAACTCAAGAAACAAATATATAGGCCAATTTCTCTCATGAACGTAGATGCAAAAATAAACAATAAAATACTTGCAAAACAAATCCAAGAACACATCAAAAACTTTATCTACCATGATCAAGTAGTCTTCATCTCAGAGACACAGGGATGGATTGACATAGGAAAATCTGTAAATCTAATCCTCCTTATAAATAAAATGAAAGAAGACCACATGATCATCTATTTAGATCACAAAATATCCTGTGACAAATCCCAGCACCCCTTCATGAAAAAAGTCATAGAGAAATAAGGGAAATAATTGACATACTTAAATATAATAAAGATAATGTACAGCAAGCCAATAGCCCATGTCAAATTAAATGAAGAGAAACTCAGAACAATTCTACTAAAAGCAAGAAAAAGCAATGCTTTTCGTTTTCTCTCTCTTTATTTCTAGTCAATATATTATTTAAAGTGACTGTAGCAATAAGAAAACAAAAGAACAAGGGGACATGGATTGAAAAGGAAGAAGTCAAAGCATCCCAATTTGCAGATGACATAATAGTATTCATAAAAGAAACTAAAATTTTCACCAGTAAATTTCTACATCTGGTAAACACTTTCAACTAAAGTATCTGGATACAAGATTACCTTTTTTTTTTTAAGTGGACCTCCTTTATAAAATTATAAATGGACTAGGAAATAAATCTTGGAAACAACATCATTCAATATAGCCTCAAATATGATAAAATACTTGGGGGTAACATTAGTTAAGCAAGTGAAAAACTTCTATGAAAAAACTCCAAGTTTTTGAAGAAAGATGTTGAAGAAGATACCAGGATATGAAAATATATCCAATGTTCATATAATCAGTAGGATTAATATAGTAAAGATTGCCATGCTACTAAATGTAATATAATGATTCAATGCTATCTACATCAAAATTCCAACACAGTTCTATTAGACTTTGAAGAGACAAGTCTCAATATCATATCAAAAAACAAAATACTCAGTATAGCTATAACGATCCTGAATAATTAATGAACTGCTAGAAATATTGCCATCTAGATTTTAAATTGTAATACAGAGTTGTGGTAATAAAACATGCATGGTATTGGCATAAAACCATACCTGATCAGTGAAACAGAAGTAGAGAACAAATTTATACATTGATGGACACCTGATGGTTTCTTTTTTTTATAAAGACCCAGAAATACATTCTGAAAAAAAGGAAACATCTTCACTAAATGATGGTATACTCATAGATCTTGTCTAGTCATCATCAGAGAGGTTTCTTTTGGCAAAGGATGAGAGCTGATGTATAGAACCATATTCAGATATAATACGGCCAGAATTCTCCATCTGGTTCCTTCCCTCAGAGCACAAGGAATCCAGTAGATGAGTAAAAGGAAAGACTGTAGGACTCAGAGGAAATGAAGACCACTAAGAGAACATGACAAACTAAATCAACTAAGCAGACCTCATACAGATTTACAGAGACTGAATGGAAGTATCAAGCACTGGCCATCCATGGGTCTGCATCAGATCCTCCACATATATAATCTGACTGTTACCTTAGTGCTTTTGTGAGACTCCTAACAGTGGGAATTGGAGTATCTCTGACTTCTTTGCTTGCCCATGGGATTATTTTCCTCTTATTACCTTGTCCAGCCTCAATATAAGGGCTTTTCCCTTGTCTTAGTGTATTTTGTTTTGTACTATTTGTTTGCTGTCTCTTGGAAGCCTGTTCCTTTCTTAAGGAAAATTGAGAGAAGTTAATCTGGGAGAGGGCATGTGAAGGGGAACTGGAAGATTTAGAGAGTGGAAACTGTTATTGTGATGTGTTGTATAAGAGAAGAATCTATTTTCAATATAATTAATTAATTTATTTATTTATTAAATTTTAAAATGCCTAAAATCAGGCACTTTCACTGAGTAGTTCTACCAAAAACATGGAATCAACATGAATTTTAAACATTTAGATTAAAATAGAAAAGCGTAGAATCTTGGATCCATAGTATAAATCTTCCTGACAGAAATACTAGTATAAAACAATATCATCAGATAACTATAAAAAGCTACATCTCTTACTTCCATAAACCTGTAACTTTTAAAGTAAATGTAACCAAACTTGACCTAACAGTTTATAGAGAAATATTAAACAATGCGGATAAGTGAAATGTCAGTTAATTGAACATATATGTCAGTAATATACCATAATCACAAAGAATAAAAAAGTCATGTATGATAATATTAAAATAGACCAGGAATAAAATCTTTTAAAAGGTAAACTGAACAGAATTTCTATTTAATTTAGTAAAATATTTGAATGCTCAATGTTTAGTACTGTAGTTAATGTTTTAAAAAGAATTTATTTTTCATCAAATAAAAAATATGACTAGAATAAACTTTTTCAATATCCTGTGTTATTATAGTCAAAAAACTAGAAACTAAAAATGTATCTAAATTGAAAATGAAAACATAATTTCAGATGAAATGTCTGACACAAATCATTTTAATGTGATATTCTTAAGGAGATATTCTTAAGAATTGTTGGACATATAAATTATGATTCACCAGTATAGAACCCAATATATATTATGTAATTGTATTTTTATACAGTAGAGGAAACAAAATTGAAATTGAGAAAATAATTTCATCCAGAAAATCATCAGGAGGAATAACATATGTCGAAATAAATATAAGCAAATGAATATAGCACATTCTAGTCTTCCTTGTTCTCCTCCTCCTTGACCTCCTCCTCCTCCTCCACAGCCTCAACATCATCATGCTCATCTTCCTCATCCTACTTCTCCTTCTTTGAGATAGGGTCTCTCTTTTTAGTTCTTTTTTTCTAGGGATTCACTACACCAGATTTGTCTCAAATTCACAGAGATCCTCCTGCCTCTGCCTCCTGAGTGATGGGACTCAAGACATGTGACATCGTGGTCAGTAGTGTTAAATCATTTTTAAAAGTCAAAGATATGTAAGAATATTATTGCTTATCTAATAGATGTCAAATAGTTGTATGACTAAAAAAAGTCACGCTAACCTTAAGGAATGATCAAGGATACATAAATCACTGACAATGGGATGCCTATGACACAGGATATGTATATATTTGACCTTGTATACAATATAAACCTTGTTCTTGTCCAAACAATTAGACAATCAAGATGAAACTTTAAAATTGCAAGAAGGATTCACCACTTATATCTATTTTTATGCAGCAGCTTGCTTTTGTATACAGAAAACTGTGTAAAGTTCAGTAAAAAGAAATTCAAAATTAAAATTAATAAACTCATTTAAAAATACAGCATAGAAATAAAAAATGAAAAATTAAGTGGTGTTTTGATGTACTATTAAACCCATCCCTAAACAAATCAGGTATATAATCCCATCTAAGATAGAATCACAAAACTATTTAGAAACAGACTCAAGTGGGTTAAAAAATAAAACATTTATGAAATGAATTAAAGAAAACAAATATAAATGCAAATATATCCCATGGTAACAGAGTAATTAATATTTTAAATATCAATAATACTCAAATCATTCTACATCTTTATAAAAATTAAAGTGGTGTTTTTTACATGTATAAAATAAAACATTAAAATTCATAGGAAACTATCAAGTCTGTCAATAATTAAAGAAATTTGAACAAAAAGATCTGAACTCTAACTGTCAACATATATTATCTTAAAATCTACAATATACCTAGAGTAGTAAAAATAGGATGAATGGCACAAAAATATGAACATATTGATCAACAGAAAAATCAAAGAATTGCAAGTGAAGATGTAGACCTGACATAGATTGATTTTCATGTAAAGTGTCAAAAATGCCCAGTGAGATGTTTTGAAGTGGCCAGTGAATAAGAGTCATTGTTTTCTTGTAGAGCATCTAGGTTGGCTCCCCAGTACCAATATGGAAGCTAACAGCTGTAGGGGCAGTTTTAATTCTGAGACTCTGTTCCCCATTTGGTTCTTGATCTGTCAGTAAAGTAAGCCATGAGCCAATTGCTGGGTAGAAGGGATAGGAGAGACTACTGGGTCCCTGGAGGCAGGCAAGGATACTCATGGAAGAAGATAGAAGATACAAGTTTGCCATGCATTAGAGAGAGGAGAACCAGGCAACCGTGTGATTTTGCAGGAGGTGCTGGGACCTGTGACCACTACTACAGGTGTATGGTCAAGGTTGTTTGACAGGGGCTAGATAGGACTAGCCACTGAAGCTTGGGGCAGATGGGAGATATGGAACTAAGAAACTGATAAGGGCAGGTTTTTCTATGCAGGATATAGTGGTGCCTAGCAATTTTGCCAAGAAGGCAAGCTGAAACTGAAAACTATGTTTGAGTCTTTTTTCAGTGGATTCAAGGGAAGCTGGGAGCAGGCTGATAACACAGCCACTTTCTAAAACTAAGGCTAGTGGAATGAAAACTACATGCTACAAACAACTGCCTATAATTATATTTCAAGGGGACCTGAAACCTTTTCTGGCCTCCAAGACCAGGGTACATGTAGTGCATATATACACATGCAGCCACCTGCACATCTGTAATACATATACATACATTGAGGAAAACAGTCATAAACATAAAATAATAACAAATATTTACAAATTAACACAGAATAAAGTATCATATAGGACAATAAAATTTGATGTTAATCTCAATGTCTAAAAATAAGCTCAAAATAAAAAAATAATTGTTAAATATGGAAGTATAAATCCAAAGAAAAGCATAAATATGATTCATTAAAATATAGAGACACATAATGACACTTCTCAAAAATACAAACAACTATCAGATACATACACATATACACATACTACACCACTCCTTGTGAGAAAAATGTAAAGTCATAATGATTTATCACCTCACACCTGTTATGATAGGGTGGCAGCTAAGGATGATGATTACTATTCAGGATCTAGAATCACCTAGGTGACAATAATCTTAACATATCTATGAGGGAGTGTCTAGACAAGATTAGGTCAGCCTCTGGACATTCCTGTGATAGATAATCTAGGTTAGATTGTTTGTGTTGGGATGTTCTACTTGAACTGCTTATGGCATTATTCCTTGGGAAGGAATTTTGACTAGATAAAAAGGAGTACGTTTCTGAATGATTTGTGTCCAGCTTCCTTAAACTCCTACAAGAATGACTTCTCTATCATGATAGTTGTTAATCTTCATAATCTGGACCAAAATAAGACCATAGTTAAGCAGCTTCTGTTGAATATTTTGTAAAAGCAATGAAACAAGTAGCCAATACAGACATTCATTCATTATTGTGACGAGGGCTGATGTAAGTTTGGAGAAAAGAAGCTCTCTGTATGTTATTTTTCATAGCCAATGTTGAAAATATAGGTATCTTAAAAATTTTTAAAAATAGAAATACTAAGCTAGGCACAAAGGTATATTTTTACAAAGCCAGACATATAATGAACATCTGGAGTTCATGCTAATCCTTGACTACACAGAAAAGCCTTGTGTCAAAAACAATATCAATTTCTATATAATACAGCAATTCTACTTCTGCATACATGTCTGAAGGAGATAAAAGCAGTTATGCAAAAACACCTGCAAACTCCAATTCAAACCTACATTGCTGAAAAAATTATACAATTAATTTAAAATCTATAAACATATGAACTGGTGAACACTGTTTGTATACAAAAATAAAGGAAAGGGAAATCTGGTTATTTATGTAAGGTAAGTGAACCTACATAAATTTCATTAGATAAAGTAAGATAGAGACAGAATTTTGAACAATGCATGATCTCAATGAGGATTCAAGAAAGCTGAACTCAGAGAAACAAAATAGAGCTGAAGCCTGGAGTATAGTTTATTGTTAGGGCATTTACCAAGAATTTGGGAGACCTGTATTCACTCTCTGGCCATTTCTTCCGTTCTCCCACATTCCAAAATACAATGATTATTAGAGACTGATTATCATTGAGCTAAGTCTTTGGTAACCACAGTATGCCAAATTTCAGTTAGATTAGAAGAATAAGCCTATTAGCCTTTGACTGGAAACCCACAGGAGATATTTTCATTTAACTTAATAATATTCATCAATAAACTTCAACAAAATATTGACATACTCTATATTATAACAGAATTTACAAAGTATTAGGTAAGTGAAATAACTCAGATTGGGAAGTCATATTAATGGATTATTTTCTTATGAAATGTCTAGAAAAGGGAACCATAGAACAAATGAATATTGTTGTTCATGCCCAAGATAAGAATAATCTTGACTAGAGATATATGAAATTCTTTTGACTGGATAAAGTTACAAAAATACATATATAATGACTATCTTAAGACTCAATAGAACTATCTAAATTGCACCTTTACATTCATGAACTCACAATTTGTTTTTTTTTGTTTTTTTGTTTTTTGATTGTTTGTTTGTTTGTTTTGCTTTTTTGTTTTTCGAGACAGGGTTTCTCTGTGTAGCCCTGGCTATCCTGGAGCTCACTCTGTAGACCAGACTGGCCTTGAACTCAGAAATCAGCCTGCCTCTGCCTCCTAAGTGCTGGGATTAAAGGCATGAGCCACCACTGCCCAGCTCACAATTTGCACAATATATTTGAAAAAATAAACCTAAATCTCATATGACCATTCCATGTTTATCTAATTTGGATTTTCATATTTTGTAGCTAGACACATGAGGTATCTAGTATCTTATTCTATTTCTAAGGACACATTTTTCTTCTTTAGTAAGGATGGTTCATCTAAATTTTACTATATTTTATGACAAGTTCTGTACTAATGCACTCATTCTGATTAGTGATTTAGATTTTATTTTCTATTCTATTATTTTGAGAAGTTCTCTGCCATCATTCTTTAAATGAATCTACTAAAGGTAGCATGTAACTTGATTTTAATGTTTGTGGTAGTCTGTACTGTGACTTTTAGTTAGAATTTAGAACAATTTTGTATGTACCATACTTTAAGTGTATATAGGGCACCAAATATATTCTCATCACATATAATGTTTATGTTTTCTAACATTTGGTTTATTTATTTGAATTATTGCATTTTATTTTTCATTTTCTTTTATGTAAATTTTGATATTATTTTAGTTGTTAACATGATTCCTAATCATTAGTTAGCAGATAAATTATTATACTATTTAGTATTTTACTGTGAATAAAAGTTAAAATTTTATACTTCTATATGACTATATGTACAATATTCACAACATCCTGATTATGCTGACAATGTTGTCAAACATTTTAATTTTCATAATTTTTAAACACTGAATATCTTTTCTTCCAATTTACTTGCTTATTATGTTATAGGATCTTTTCCTTTGAAAATTCAATCTTGGGGTCAATTTTACTATTTCTTTGCTCTAACTTCTTCAAAAGGATCACTTGTCCTCTATATGATGAATTTCTCTCCTACTCAGTGTTAATCTTGTAATTTAGTTTCAGTCAATAGTGTTTCCTCAAATCATATACAAGTATTTGGTAAACTTCTTAGTACAACTAAAATAATGTTCAATTTCATTTAAATTTCTTTTCAGATTCTCATTGGTTTACATTTATTTTTCTACTTGTGTGTGGGTGTAAGAGAGATATTTTTAAACCAATACAATTATAAACAATTTGCTTCTTGCAAATAGGTTCATACTACATTTTTCACTTCTGAATTTCTATACTTATAAAACATAATCTGAGACACTACAAAACGAACACCATATAAAACATTATATAACTGCATATTGTCATTGAAATAATGTTGAATAGAATTTAATGATGAAATATCAGTTGAAGCTATTTTTATTACTGCTTTATTACTAGACTAATTTTTTAATCTAAGTTGATTTATAACAGTGTTTTATCATTTTATGCTCTATTTCAATAGCCTTTGAAACAACAATGTATACATGTCTAACTAAAATGCATGAAAAATAGTTGATAATATTAGCTACTTAATGGATCTATACACAAGTTGAAATTTAAGTGATGTTATTCTAGTCTCTGCACCCATACCTACAATAGCTGGTAGCTAGAATACCTATAAAAATAATTGAGAGTACATGTCAAACTGAAGAGTTATGTTGATTGTTGTAGCATAACCAAGTCAACTTTAAAAGACATGTTAGTTTTATTTGAGAGAATTCAATTCTGTCCCATAATGAATATCATATACTTTTAAAAGAATTATGGTATTTTTCTCATTTTTTTCAGCCATACAATTAGATGTTTCATTGCAAACACTTTCAAATACTTAAGACATCCATTTAGTGTGTGATAGAAACAACTCTATAGCATACAATGGTTATCAGTTAGAGTTTTAGTCATATCATAGAATAAAATTTCTAACTATTGGACTATCCTGTGATTACATATGTGGGTAGATGTATTTTATATAAAATGAAATGTTTTCACTGGATAAGATGTAAACTCACTTGCTATGTCCTTGACAATCACTCTTATTTTGAAGCACCTATCTGGCTAGGGTAAATAAATACATTGGAATATATTGAACCAAGTGCTCTCTACATTAGAGAAACGCATGCTTGTCATTTTATACTGATAAAATTAATGGGTAGCATATGTCTAGGAGTTCAAAGTAATGCTGTTTTAATAATCAGTGTGTCTCAGAGTGTTTGACTGGTTAACTAAAGTAAAAATTTGCTAAAATTACCAAGTAACATTTAATTAGAACACTAATTGATATTAAATTTTTTCCCTTTATCTTATTTCATATTAACAATTATTGAACACATTAACTTCAAGAAATAAAATAAATGATGAAACTTAGGCCATTAATAATGATAATACTCTCAGGTCTCTTATCCTCCCTTCATCTATTGGCCTAATTACCATAGGTCTTTTGAAGCAAATACTGCTATGAGTTCATGATAGCCCTACTAAATTAAATTAAACTGGAAGTTTTATTCTTCCTAATATAAATATAGTTTAACTAAGAAAAAATGTTATTTATTTTTAACATTTTACTTTATGTTAAATATGTAAAATGTGGTGTATATATGTTTCCAAACTTCACATTGTGTTTTTAACTTCAAATGCTTTTAACCCTGGGTTATTTTTTCTTCTGTAGGAGAAACTTAATCTACAGTCGAAACTTAAATTTGCCTTCTGGGAAGCATCATTAATTAGTTCATTAATGCATGGCACATCATAGATTATGGTTAAACATGCTTATATATGCTTATAACACATGTATGTTTATATATATGAATATATGACTATATTTCAGACAATCATAGGTAGCAAACAAAAATTAGACAATGATAGTTACCAGAAGTATTAGGCATAATCAAATGAATGCTTCAGGAGGCATAAAAATCTTAGTAAACACCAAATACTATATACCTATAAAAGACTGATGAATGTTTATGGGAAAGCAGGAAAATAATTTGTATCTATAAAATAATACAGATAAATTACAAATAATCTTGATCAATGTGAACAAGAATAAGGTACCATGCTGCATGAATATATAAGATGTGAACATGTATTTTTATTACTAACAAGGCATTTAAAATTAAGGAGAAATTTTCCTATAAAAACGCAAATTCTAAAACTTTCACTTGAAATACATACTATTAATATTAGTTAATTATATAGATACACTATTAATTTATACACTTACAGTATATCAATTCTAAATTAAAAATGAGTTTACAGAACTGAGAGTTAACATGATGAATATTACCTCTGAAATTTTCTTAAGGGTACATACTACCAATTTAATTAATATCTACTTTGCAACTACCAAATATATTGTGATCACAGGAAATATAAAATAAAGCAACTATTATTTATAAAAAGGAGAAATATATGAACATATCTATGTTTAAAAATGTGTGTTATTACAATCACCTTTGATTAAGATTGTAACTTAGTCAGTAAAATATATGAAAACTAATAGCATTTTCTTTATTTTTCTTGAAATATATACATGTGTAGCTCATTAGGAAGCTCATGAATAAATATCAATAATATATATACATATATATATATATATATATATATCACTTAAAAGTAAATGCCAGTTTATACTATATTAATTTAAAATAAAAGTAAAGCGTAACTGAGTATTTAGTATATTATATGATATTGACAGACAAAAAAATAAAATAGTATATTCTAAAAATTAGTTAATTTCTTGCATTTACAAAAGGATCTTTCTTAACACCTACCTTACATTAAATCATAAACCACAGAAAATAAGAATAGAAAGATTATAATTCAAACTATATAAACAAATAACTGAACTTATTAAAACTTAATAAACAGAAATATATTTATAGCATTTTATATTTGTTTAACTTTGATAAACAAAATGTGCATTCAGAGCCTTTTACAGGTGTTTCACTTTAGTAACCTTACGTATAAGATTTTATCATCAATATAGCATGTGTTCCAATGGAGTGACAAATTTTGAAAATAATATAGACATATGAAAGTACAACCATTTTAGATATATGTTATCCTGTCATAGAAACTTTTGAAAGAAATAGAAAATTGTGTATTTGTTTTCCATTCCTCTTCATGTTTGAAATCAGAGTACCTATTTTCTTCTATTGTTTATCACTATCACTACTCCTGTTATTTGATCTTCCATATCATGTTTAAAGCTAGTTTATGGACATACCCAGGCTTCAAATGACTACAAGTTTCCACCATTCCATTCTTAGAAACATAATATGAATATCAGCCCAGTGGACAAAAGTAAGAAACACCCTTCTGTCTCAAAGTGGATGCACCTCCCCAACCCCCAAGCCTCCCTACATGGTGAGCCATAGGTCTCACCATGTGTACTCCTTGATTTGTGGTTTATTTCTGGAAAACTCTGAGGTTCTGGTTGATCGATATTGTTGTTCTTCCTATGGGAATGAAAACCCGTTCGGCTCCTTCAGTCCTTTCTCTAACTCCTCCATTGGGGACCCAGTGCTCAGTCCAATGATTGGCTGAAAGCATACACCTCTGTATTTGTCAGTCTCTGGCAGAGCCTCTCATTTTTGAAAAAAGCAAAATCATTTTTGTTTCTTCCTTTCTGGCACCTCAAGTCTCTTGAGCATTAGGCATGTTTTCCACTGAGGCAAGACCAGGAATTTCTCTACTGTATATGTGTTGGGGGCCTCGGACCAACTCTTGAGTTCTGTCTGGTTGGTGGCTCTCAGTGTCATGACTTTTCAAGTATGAGTCTAATTAGAATGTTGTTCATAAATTCAAAAATCTAAAATTGTATATGTGACACAAGATTTTCTTGTATGAGCATATTGTCTAAATATATGTTTGTGTATCAGAGGTGTATGGACTCTCTTTAGTGGCCAAAAGAAGTCACTTGATACCTTGGAAATGGAGTTACAATAGGTTATGATCCAACATGTAGGAACTGAAATCAAACCTGGGTCCACTGAAAGAGCAACAAGTACTCTTAACTACTCAGCCTTATCTCTTGATACTATTTTGGTATATTTAAAACAAATTATCTATTTTGGAAGAACATTGTGTTCTTCCAAACTTATTCTGGTTGAATAAGTTCAACCAGACTTATTCTTCATTTCAACATAAAACTTTAATCAGACATTTATTCAGACTTAATTTTCTTCACAAAGAAACAAACAGAAAAATAATTTACAATTGCTTTGTTTCTTCATGGTCCTGATTATTGAATCAAAACCCAAATAAACACATAATAAATACTCATTCTCTTACTGAATTGATCCTCAATCCAGTTCTGACAAACACAGTCCATCATATAATACTGCAAGAAAGATGGTACAGTTTAATACAATAACTCAAAACATTGCTTAATCCTCTTTATAGTAAGTTTTTCCTCTCTATTCCTGACAGCCACCAGTAGTACATACATTCTAGTATTATTTGTGTGTGTGTGTGTGTGTGTGTGTGTGTGTGTTTGGTGGGGAGGTGGGAGTGGGGGAGTAGATAGAGGTTACATCCACAGAGAAGAAGGAGGAGGGGTGAGGGGATTGGGGGTTCCTGGGTGGGTGGGGGATGGGGTAAGGGGAGAACATAGGAAATGTAAATAAAACATCCAATAAAAATAAATAATAGTAATAATTAAAAAAGCAAAAAAAAGAAAGGAACTCATAAAATTAAATAGAACTTAGCCATTTTGATATCATTTACTTTCTTCAGAGAATATGTAAGATTAATTCATGCTTCTATTTTTTATTGGATATTTTATTTATTTACATTTCCCCTTTACTGGTTTCCCACCTGGAAACCCCCTATCCCACCCTACCCCCACCCCCAACCCCACCCCCAACCCCACCCCCACCCCCCGCTTCTATGAGCTTGATATAGCTGTTTCCTGAAAGACTCTCCAGGATCATAGCCAATATAGATATGGATGCTCACAGGCAACTATCAGACTGAGCATGGAGACTCCAATGAAAGAGTTAGGGGAAGGACTGAAAGAGCTGAAGGTGATTGCGAACCCCTAGGAAGAACTACAATATCAAGTAACCTGACCACCCAAAGCTCCCAGGGAATAAACGTCAACCAAAGAGTACACATGGATGGAGCAATGGCTCCAGCTACATATGTAGCAGAGGATTGACTTATCTGTCATCAATAAGAGGGGAGGCCCTTGGTCCTGTGGAGTCTTGGTACCCCAGTGTAAGGCAATGCTGTAGCAGTGGGGTGAGAATGGGGGGAGGATACTCTCATAGAGGCAAAGTGGAGGGGTGATTACATGGGGGTTTGTGGAGGGGAAACTAGCAAGTTTGACAACATTTGGAATATAAACAAATAAAATAACCAATAGAAAATAAAAAAAATGCATTTTGATTACATTTAGAAGCCTGAATTATCAGGCTTATGTCAGTGTACACCTCTTGGCATCCACAATAGTGTCTGGGTTTGGTGTCTGCAGATGGGATAGATCCCTAGGTGGGGCAGTCTCTGGAATGCCTTTTCTTCAATCTCTGCTCCATTTTTGTCTCTGCAATTCCTTTAGATAGGAATAATTCTGGGCTGAAATTTTTGAGATGGATGGGTGCTCCCATTCCTCAACTGGGAGTTGTACCTATCTAATGGAGGTGGTCTCTATATCTACCCTTTGTTGTATATTTAGGCTAAAGTCATCCACATTGGGTCTATGGAGCCTCTTGCTTTCCTGGCATCTAGGACTACTAGATGGCTACTAGTAGTGGCTATTCCCAGCTTCCATGCACCATTGCTATAAATTTCTGTTCAAATTCCTGACCCTCTATACTTCTCCCCCTTCTCTTCCCACAGCTAATCCTACCCCCTTGTAACCTCCCCCTCCTCTTTCACTCCTAGGTGCCTCCTTCCTTCTAACTTTCCTAGATTACTTTGTTTCACTTTTTTAAGTAAGATTGAGGCTTCCATACCTTGGTCTTCCTTCTTCTTAAGCTTCATATGGTCTCTGAATTGCATTATGGGTATTCTGAACATTTTTCCTAGTATCTACTTATTAGTGATTACATATCATGTGTGTTATTTTGTATCTGGGATACCTCACTCAGAATGATATTTTCTAGTTCTGTTTACTTGCAAATTTCATGAAGTCATTGTTTTTAATAGCTGAGTAATACTATATTATATAAATGTACCAAATTTTCTGTATCCTTTCTTCTATTGAGGGACATCTGAGTTTTTTCCAGCTTCTAGCTATTATAAATAAGGCTGCTGTGAACATAGTGGAACATTTTCTTAAATTAAATTAAAAGTAGTATGTAATTTTTAAGTAACAGTTTACTTTATTAACATTTGAATGGCTAAGGTTAATGTAGTTATAAAGATTCTGACACAGGATTTTTAAATGTGAACTTTAATAAATATCCAGGACTGGGTTGCATGTAATGAACAAGTTTGTGATTTACTGTATAAAACTACAGAGATGCTTTTATAATTATTTAAATTTATATGTTTTTATCTGTGTGTAAACCCACATGTATGGAGGTAATTTTTCAGAGCAGAAAATATCTTATGTTCATATACCCTGTCCATATGGCCAAGAATTGGAGTTATATGTATATATTTGAGTCATATGATATATGTCTTAGGATATGAACTCTGATATTCCAAATGAGTAGAAAGATTTTTAATCCTTAAGCATTATCTTTAGCACTTACAGCTGATTTTTGAAGTAATGTAGTTTTTAGCAGCTATACATGACGACTTCTGGTTCTCTACATCTTTACCCCATTTGTTGTGTCATTTAAAATTCCATTTGAATTCATATGTGTAATAATCAGAATTTTTAAAGAAAAAGATGTATTGGCCTTTATTTTATAACCAAAGGTATTTTGCTTGTGTGTACATCTGTGCACCAAATGTATGCAGTGCCCATTCCCTGCATACTCAGTTATAGATAGTTATAACTGAGTTATAGCCATCATGTGGGGACTAGGAATTGAAATCAGGACCTCTGCAAGAAGAATGATCATTGAGTCATTGTTCTATTCCTGATCTTGATGGTTTTCATCATCATTTTTTTAGATAACAAATGCAGTTGAAGTTTTTACATTCTCACTTGCAATGTGAACATTATTGAAATGCCCATCCTTATACTTTTTACTATGTTATACATGAAATGACTATCTATGAAAATAAAAGTTGGAAGCAAGGATAAGTGGAAGGTGTAATGTCTATTTTTCCCATAAGGATGGGTCTTGTTCAAGATATTAAAACTACAAAACTTTACTTTCAATACTTCATACTAGAAAAGACAGAAAATCCAAATGGAACACAACCACAAAGGGAAAAAAAAACTATGAATTCCACAATTTCTTTTCCATTCTCTTGATAGTAATTCATTAAGACTGAGCCATTTATCTGGAGTTTCATAAATCACTAAATATTTCAAACTTTATTTAAAGTGTTTGTGAGTATATTAAGGAAGAAAACATACACTATTTTAGCAGCAGCATTAAGAACTCATAGACTTTATGTAGAGAGAGTTTAAATTGGAAGTCTTTATCAGATCCCTCCCCACAGAGCTCAGGAAATCCCTCAGAAGAGGAGAAGAAAAAAATTGTAAGAGTCAGAGGGTATGGAAGATACCAGAAGAACATGGTCCATTGAATCAGCTAAGGATGGCTCATTTCTGCTCACAAAACTAAAGCAGCAGTATGGGGTCTGCATGGGCCTGCACCAGGTTATCTTATATGTTGATGACTCTTAGCATGGTGGAACTCCTAAAAGTAGGACCAGATATGCCTCTGGTTCTGTTGCTTGCTCTTACGACTGCTTTCTTCCTGTTGCAACACCTAGGCCAGCTTCAGTACGAAGTATTTTGCCTTGTCATATTGTATCTTATCTTTTTGCTTTTGGTCATTTTCTCTTGGAAGCCTGTTCTTTTCTGAAGGAAAACAGAAAAGTACATCTGTGGGAGAGGAGAGGTGGTAGAAATCTTGAAAAAATGAAGGGAGGGAAAAATGTGATCAGGATGTATTGTATGAGAGAAGAATCTATTTTCAATAAAAAACAAACAAGTTAAACAGACAAATAATCAAAACCCTTACAGCACAACAGTATGTCTTGTGGCTAGAGTACTTGGCATGTGTGAGTGCCTACATTCTAATCCCTAATACTGAAAAAAAAAACAATAAAAATATTTAGAAACCTACATCACTTATATCCATAAATATTTTCTAAACAAACTTAAAACTTTTCAAATAAACTTTATACAATAAAATTCCACAAAACAAAGTTTATTTTAAAATATAAATTCAATATTAGAAATTCCCAAAGAAAATAATTTATTACATTAAATAATCTAGGAATAAAGTCATAAAATTATTTATATTCATACTAAAATGGAAATTGATAAAAGTCTGTATGTACTATGGATTTAAGAAAATAAGGATCTTAGTGAAACAAGAATAAGAGAAAATCTCTTGACAGGATAAGACATAATTGTTTAAAATCTAAATTGTGATTTCCTGAGTTATACAAATATGTAAACAATAAATACAATGTTATTATCCAGGAAAATCAAGGATGGTCTGAAAATTCAGGAATAATAGTCCATGACATTAATCTAAGGGTGTCTCATAATGCAGTTTGAGAAGAAATCAGAGACAAATAGCAAGTACAAAAGAGATTCTCACATTTTAAACAGTGTAAGACAATGTGTTTTCTCCTTCAGTAGGCTTTTTTGTTCCTTCTAGCAACACAAAAGCTATCTAGGTTTGAGAAAATTTCCCTATCAGTTTCAGCTTGAGTTCTTTATGCCCCATAACCAAAGTGTAGTTTCTTCAGCAAAGGGTCTTATTGTGTTGTTATAACCAAGGGCCACTAAAATAGCATGAGTTGTTTTAGAGAACTCTGGTGTCTCCCTGGCCAGTAACTCATAGGGATGTATTTCATGATTAGTTCTTATTACTTTTTGCAGAGATATTATCCACCCATGTAGGGCACCTGTATTTGAATTCATTTTGTATGTTTGTATTTTGAAATTAAATTAATATTTGAATAGTTTCCGTAAAGCCTTTTCATTCATCTGTAGTTTAGATTAGTACAACTATCTATTCTCTTTGAGACTACCCCAGTGCCATTAAACTCCAGTATTATTCTCTCCTTTTCTACCAGGTCTATACCCCTCTAACAATACTTTTTAATGGATTGTGAAAAAGACTTCCACATGACTTGTTCATAAACTCTTCTTTTGTGTTAGTGTTCCTTCCACCTTTTGATTTTCCCATAATCCTATGCCTTTCTTTGTTTAACACTTTCTACCTCCAGTATTCTACATCTTTACTGATATTTCTATTATCTTGAAGCATATTTTAGTGATAGAAGACGTGGCTCATTTAGAAAAGTGTTTGCCATAAAAGCATGGGAATCTAATTTTGCACTCCCAAGCATAGAAGTATCTACTTATAATCTCTGAATTGGGGAAAGGTCAATGAGATCTTTTAGTGTATCTCTTTACTTTGAGGTATATTAAAATATCTGGTCTCAAATAGTATGGTAGTAGGTGAATGAAAAGAATATTTGACATACATTGCCCATATTCATATATATATATATATATATATATATATATATATATATATACCCACATACAAACATAAACACACATTTGCAAATGAACACACTAACATGGGCACACACAGAGAGAGACATACTGCACAAACACACTGAAGCTTGAAGTGTGGTTATTTTAAATTTTTATGATGTCCAATATATCAGTTTTGCTAATATAATAATGTGTCTTTGGTAAAATATTTTAATTGAATCTTCAGAAAAGAAAAACAAAAATATTTTGTGTTTTTGGTAGAATTTGCATATGTGAAAAATTTTCTATATGGGTCTCTGAAGCAAGTTTATATTTGTACATAATGCAAATTTTTATTTTTTATCTGTTAGTGGGGAGTGGTGTGAATGTAAAATTGTTTCAACAAAGTTTAGTGAAGTCTTTCAATGTTCTGTTAAATCCTTCTGCTTTTCTTTTCAAAATTAATATGCTAGCCATATACATTTGGGTATAGTTATTGTAGTGTTATTGGTGCCACTTTAAAAAACATGTCAGAGTGAACAGAGAACTAATATCTAGAGTGGTAAAATAGCATGGTAAGTTTTTTTAAATTTATGTGTGAAAATACACTAATTTGACAGTTAGGTCTAATTTCTTAAGATACTTTTGACTATTTCTTTATGGTAAAACAAAGGAAAGATAACTAAAAACAACATAAGGATTGTGAATGCCTCTGAAAGTTACCATTGTAAAATAATTCAGAATGTTTGTAAACGGAAACTATTGCTTTTTAACATTAGGTTTGATACAAAATGTTATTTTTTTAATATATTGTATCAAATTCTCAAAGGAAATCTGTGCACAGATTAAGTTTGTTCAACAGTATTGTGTGTGGATAGTGTATGTATAATGGGATGTACATATGCCTGTGCCACATTTTGCACATAAAGGTTCAAGGAAAACTTTTAAGAGTTGGTTATCTCATTTTACCTTTAAGTGTATTCTGGGGTTTAAATTCTGGTTACTAGAATTGTTTAGCAAGGGTCTATACTGGCTTAGCCATCTTGGAAACCTCTAAATGTCAGTTTTTAAAATAAGTTGAAAAATGTCTCAAAAAGTCAATTCTATTATCCACTGAGGGTTTATTAGAGGTTAAAATATCATATGTTTGATAATAATTTCATATTCAATACTGTACTGTAATTTCTGAAAGAGATTGACTCCACTAATACAGATAAATACAATAAAAACATGAATTTTGATATCATTGTATATCACAAGTACTTGAATTTTCTCATCTTTAAATTTAAATACCAGCATGGAAATGTCAGCAGGCAGTGGATAATATATATTAAGATCTTCCAATAGCAGACATGGTTCAAGAGATGAGTTTATTTCTCTAATAGTTAGTAATAAATGTCAGCATGACATAGCCTAGAATCACATGAAAAGATAGTCTCGATGAATAATTGTTTTTAATTAATTTTACTGTGAGCATGAGAGATTACATTAATTGATTATTGATGGAAATGGCACTATCTTTAAGCAGATGGCCATGGGCTGTATATGGACGATAATGAGTGAGTCACAGAGCAAGGCAGAAAACAACTTTCTTTCATGATTCTTTCCTTCCAGTTTTTGCTTTGAGCTCTTGCCCAGACTTCCTTCAGTGATAAATTGAGTCCTAGAAGTGTAAGACAAGTAAAACTATTTCTCTGCTAACTTAATTTTTATGGTCCTGTTATCAAAGCAACAGAAAGCAAACTAAAGTAACTTCCAATGCAACCAACAACCAATATCTCTAAGTGGCTTAATTTAACCTGGATGATACTAGGGTTAGATAATAGTAATGATGAATAAATGAAAGTGATGTGGTAACCTAAAAATAAAAAGTACATAAAGAGTCAAAGAAGAAATATTTTTGAGAAAGAGTGAGAAACAGAAGGGCCATAGAAGACAGAGAAGATATTTTGAGCAAGCGGATAATTATCAAAATGAGTGGTCCCACTCAGATATTATGTCCTACACTTAGACATGGTTTCACAAGTTTTGAAGATACTCTACCTGATTTCTGAGGCAAGAATTTTAATAATGTGTATAAAAAGCCAAACTATAATTCATTGGATGAATATTACATGTAAAAGTTAAATAATCTGGTAAGGAGAAGTGGCTCAGCAGGTAAGAGCACTTACTGTTCTGGATTTGATTCCTAGTACCCACATGGCACAAATGACTGCAATTCCTGTTCCAGATAATTTAATATTCTCTTCTGGCTTCCTAAGACACTACATCCATAGGATGCACAGAAGTAGATGAAAGTAAAATATTTATACATGTAAAATAAAATTAAAAATTAAAAAATTGATAACCATGCATAAGTTAGCCTTGTGATATGTGTGAAGAAGGAAGAAAGAATATAAATGAAAGAATACAATTGGTGATAACGAACAATGATGGGAACAATGTTCAATTTCTGCTTCTGAATCTGGAACAGTTATATATTTGCTAGTAAAAAGAATAAAAAATAAAGACTAGAGAGTTTGTACATGAAAGAGGAAACAAACACACATAAATAATTTGGATCTCAAAAGATAGGAAATTAGGGATACACACATACACACACAGACACACACATACAAGTGTGCACACGTGGAAAAATAAAATAGCAAGTGTTTTGTTACTAAGAACTAACTCATAATCAACGAAAAAAGAAGATGAAAGTGTTTGAGAATGTCTAAGAAGAGCATACAGGAAATTGTGAGAGTTTTTGGATAAAGGACTTGATTCTCCTATCTTTTTGCTTGAACCAGAAGAAAAGCTAAAATTTCCTCTTGTAAAAAAATCTACAAAGAGTTCTACCAGCACATTTAATGATGCAATGCCTGATCTCCAGGCAAAGAAAGCTTACTCATGACTGGAACCAAGGAAGCTCAATTAATTTATAACACTGTTTATTTCTCACCACCCCCTGAACAGATCCATCTCTAGTTGGCTTCACAGATGCTGCGTAAATACCATCTGTAGAGGATAATGATTTATTGAAAGAACTGACGTCTCTTCATTTGTGTCACTGACTGACTCATAGAACAGCAATCATGAGTCACAACTTGAGCAAAGAGTCAACTAGCTGGTTACTGATAAACAAGTAAGTTTTTATAAAAAAAAAATAAAAGTCAAATGAGGAAGCTCAATTCAGGTCTATAAATTTTGGTCAGGAGTTTCAATGAACAAAATCAATGTTGTAAATATTAGAGAACACTTGGCATTATGCTTAGGATGTTATCTACGAAGAATATTTTCTGGTTTTTTTCTTTTTCTTTATTCTTTCTTCTTTTTCTTTTTTCCTTTTTGAGAATCTTCATTACCAGGCATTGTGATATGTACCTGTTTGTCCAGTGCTTGATAGGAAGTCACTAGAAACCTAGTCTATACAGTGATTTGTGATCTATCGTGGGTGGCACAAAAAGAGTCTATCATAAAAAGTCAATATGAACAACAAAACAGATACATGCACACACAGACACTGACAACTATACACACAGACAGAAACAAACACATGCACTAATCACAGGTGTAGGGGAAAGGAAGAGAATCTTCAATACATATCTCAAATTTTATAACTTAAAATAAGTTACTCAGAGTCTATGAAAATTAAAAAGAGACTTTGAATGGAGAGATGAGTTAGTGATTAAGAGCATTTGCAGCACTTAAAGAAGATATAGGTTTGGTTCTTACTACACCTGTGATGACTCAGAACGAACCATCTGTATACCAAGTTTTAGAAGAAACAATATAGGCTTCTAGCTTGCACATAGCACGTATACATATGTGCAGGCAAAATCACATACATATGAAACGAAAATATATTTTTTAAAAAATGAAAAACTAAGCTTATTCTCACTGTTATAACAACATATGAATTTCAAACTACATATTGAGAAGGCATTGCTAGAGAACCATCTTTAATTGAAAGACAACTAAATATTTGCTTAAATGTTACTTTGTTTGAAATGTAGTATCAGTGTACATTTATCAAATAAATACAATTACTGTGTGCATGTGTGGAACAGATAAACCCATCCACTACAGTGTTGACCATTTTGAATAGGGAAACATCAGGATCTTCTAGTTATTTTCCAATTATTGGAGAAGATAGTTACTTTGCTAGGAAATAGAATACAAAAACTATTTATTCCTTCCTAGTAAGAATATAATCTACCTATATAGAGAAAAATACACAGAAAAAATAAATCTAAGCCCTTTTCAACACAAAATAAACCACAGAAATAAACTTAAGACTTGAAACTATTGGGAGAAAACCAGAAAATGTACTTGAATTATGTGCATGTACCATGAGATTTTAATACATATTCAAAATGTAAAAACTGACAATGTTTAAAAAGAGAGTAATAACCAACCAGGAACAAATGTAAACTATAATCAAATATCTTCCATGTTTTAGATTGACGTTTCATTAGAATCTTACAAGGAGTGTAAGGGTCAGTCATATTACCTAAAATACTCACAATTCTTTCACTTCATGGTTTAATATCTATATGAATATTCCTCATAAAAAAGAAGAAAAAGTGATTACCATTAATGTATCAAAAATATTAAAATGAAAAGAAACAACAAGCACAAAGAGACCATAGAGAACTTTTAGTGTATGTGTGTGTGTGTGCTTGTGCACATGCGCACACATGTGGGCTGGTGTAACTGTCTGTCTACCTGTTTGCTTATGTGTTAACAGTGTCTGTCTGTCTGTGAGCATAAATCACCAAACACATGTACATGTGATGTAAGAGAACAACTTGTGGGAATGAATTGTCTCCTACCAAGTAGGTCCTCAAAACTAAACACATGTCACTAGACTTCAGGGGAAATTATCTTTCATGCTAAGATATTTTCCTTGCTTTTATCAGGATATTTTGTCACAGTAACAGAAAAAAATAAAGAAATACAGAATCCTGTGCACACAGAATATTGACACACACACACACACACACACACACACACAATCTTCTTTGAGGAATAAAGTAAAATGGCAACAGAGAATGATCCTTTAGGATCTTTGTCATTAGAAACATCAAATTTAACCACTATTATTGTACCAAAATACAAGCACAAAATTAATCATTTGAAGGTAGAGAAAACATGACAGGCTTTTAATACATTAAGACATAAAGCAACATTGAAAGAGCCAGAAAACTGTTGCCCATTGTTTTCTCTTCTGCAACTCCAAGATGCCCAGTACTGTATAAAAGTATATTTTGCACATGGAGGTTCAAAACAATAAGCACAGGCCTTAGGTTTCAAACCACAGGGAAATCCAGTGTGAGACATAGGTATATAACACTTTGAATAAGAATGACCCATCTGAGAGGCCCAACAAGCAGCTGAAAGAGTCAGATGCAGATATTTGCACCCAACCAATGAATAGAAGCTGGGGGCCCCTGTGGTTGAATTGGGGAAAACCTGGAATAATCTGAGGAGGGCAGCCTCATAGGAAGACAAACAGTCTTAGCTGACCAGAACCCATGAGATCTCTCAGATACTGAACCACCAATCAGGCAGTATATACCAGCTGACATGGGGCTCCTGACACATATACAGCAGAGGACTACCTGGTCTGGCTTCAGTGAGAGAAGATGCATCTAACCCTCGAGATACTTGAAGCCCTATGGAGTATGGAGGGTTGGTGGAGTTGGGGGTAGGGAGGTAGGAAAATCCTCTTGGAGACTGGAGAGGAAGGAGGGATGGAATGGGGAGTAGACAGGGGGCTGGAACAAGACGGGGATGTACTCTTGACTATAAAAAGGGATTAAAGAATAAAAATAAATGAATTTAATAAAAAATTAAAATTAAAAAAAACGAATGACCCCATAGGTTTGAATGCTTAATCATCAGTGATTGGAACTCTTTAAAAGGTTTAGATGAATTAAAAAGACTGGCCTTATTGGAGGAAGTATGCCATTAGAGGTCAATTCTGAAGATTCAAAGGACTATACCAGGCCTAGTCTCTGTTTTCTTCCCTGCTACCTATTCATAAATATGTTACCTACCAGGTACTTCTCCAGTTCCTGCCTTCCGCTAACCTATTCACCATGATGATATTGGGCTAAACCTCTGAAACTGTAAGAAGTTCCCCAATTAAATAATTTCTTTTATGACAGTCACCTTGGCTATGGTGCCTTTTTATATCTGTAAAGTAGAAAATAAGTCATCCCTTATATGATTTGAATGAGATTGTATTGTATAGGCTCATGTATTTGGTCTCTAATTGGGAGGCTTATTGATTATTTAAAATTTCTAATAACCTAATTAAAGTAGGCAAAAAGACTTTTCATACAAAAGACAATCTGTAAGATTGTAAGATATAAACATAATTGTCTCATTACCAATCAAGAACTTAACATTGCAAGATTAAAAATATTATCAAGCTTTGCATAGCTGACATAGTTCTGAAAATATCAACAGTTCTGAAATTTACATGATAAACTAGAAAGACAAAAGAAAATACCCTTTAATAGTTTCATTTCAAATGGAACATGTAAGTTCTATTTCCATCATGTTGTTAGGGTATACTGAAGAAAACATTTCAATGTTTTTTCTTGAAAATAACGGCTGAAAACAAATTTGTTTCTTATTTTGCCAAACTAAATTTTAACAGAATAAAGGCAGCCAAATCTCCTAAGAAGAATATAATTATGATATGTTACAGTGTATAAGTTATTGGGTCAACAAACCAGAAAAATGATTTTAACATGCAAAGTTTAATAGTAACAAAAGTGAGAAGAGATACAAGAGGTGTCTGTGGGGAAATTACTCAGACATAAGAAGTACAACATACTTGTGTTTAACATTCTACTGGGAAAAGAATGTCAAAATAGTTTTGTCACACAGCTCCACATTTTGTGAGTTTATGTTGATATTTTTAACTGATGCATAAAATCAATAAAGTTGTATGAATTAATAGTGTAGCATGTTGTTATCCTGGATATATTGAAGAATGTTTAAATCAGGTTAAATATGTTTATCTCTTCCAATATTTCTTTCTTCCTGGGAAAATTTTAAAAACTCCATCTAGACTAGAAATGTAAAAAGCAATATTATTGTCTATATTCATACATTGTGCATTGGTACCCACTGATGTTCTACTTCTAAAGTGCTGAAACTTAATTACCTTTGCTAACCACTCTCAGTTTTCCCATTATCCCTATCTCTTCAGTGTTTGCTCATCATAATTCTACTCCAATTTCTAAAAGATTAACTTATTTAGATGTATGCGTTAGTTCACTAAATATAGTGGTCTCAAGTTCTATACATGTTGCAAATGATATGATTTGATTAATACATTATATCTAGATACTATTCTATTCTATACATGGTCCATATTTACTTTACCATTTTGGTATTTTATAAACTTCTAGGTTACAATAAAAAAGAGAATGAAGACATTCCATCATAATAGTGATTTAATTAATTTTGAATGTATAATAAGGTACAAGATTTCAGAATTTTAAATAGTATGATATATAATTTTTAAGTAAACTCCATACTATTTACTATTGGAATTTAATGTAATGTGAGAACTTTTGATACTAGAATTTTGTGATGTTGTGAATGATAATATCCTGCATAGGCTTATGTATTGATCACTCAGTCCCCAGTAGATTGAACTGTTTAAGGAGGTCTAGAAGACAGGGCCTTGTTAGAGGAAGTATGTTTGTAAGGGCCAGCTTTGAATGTCTATGTTCTTATACAATAATATCCACTCTCTGCTTTGTGTTTGTCATTAATGATGTGAGATCATACTTTTCTGCTTTGGCTACCAGGCCTCTCACTTGCTGCCATGCTTCCATGTCATGATGAATTCTAATCCCTCCATAGCCATAAACCAAAATCTTCTTCCATATGCTGCTTTTGATAATATTCTTTATCACAGCAATAGAAACCAAACTAGAACACATTCATAATGCGATGAGTTCATATCTCATTGTGTGTGTGTGTGTGTGTTTCTCTGATATTTAGCATTGTTCTATATTTTCTTTTGTAAAATGCTTATTTGGATCTATTCCAAATTTTTATTCAGAATTTTTTTCTAATAATTTTTTTGAAATCTTTATTGTATGTGCAAACAATTATTCCCCTTTGCAGCATTTTTGCTTTTTTATCTATTGATAGTTTCGTTTATCATTTAGAATTGTTTGATTGCTGTCATCACATTTGGTTTATTTTCATTACATACAATTGTGGAATAAACTGTCTTTACCCAATATAATGAGAAATATGTTTCTACATTTCTTCTACTACCTTTATATTTTTAGGATTTACACATGTGCTTTCACTCAGTTTTGATCTGGTATGTCTAATTAGCCAGTAGTAAAAGCCAGATGTATTATACAATTCATAGATGGCAACAACTAGTAGGTATATTTCTATAGACTAGTAAAGGAGTTTGTGAGAAACAGGATAAAGGGAGCATATGGTATTTATGCTTATTGAGGTGGGCCTTATTTATTACACGATACTAAAGCAGGATTTCACTTATTCTCAAAATCAAACTAAATTAATGTTGATTGTAGTGATGATCTTAATTTGAAATATAATACAAATATCTCTTTTGCTGAATAAGAGGTAAATTTGTAGTAGTTTATATGGTGGTGACAATGCTAATTAAAATCATGATTCATCAAACAATACAGATAACATATATTATCATTCTGAAATAGTCTATTCTTTTCCTAAAAATGACACTTTCAAAAAGAGTTAATATATTACATTAATAATACAATATACTGATTATATCACAACAAAATTGAGGAACTAATAAATTTCAGAATCATAAAGTGAAAAGATAAAATAATATTGCTAGTCAATTATATTTGATGCCATAAAAAATCAGATAGTATGTTAAAGAAAATCCTTTTTGCCAGATAGGGTAATAAGTTTAAAGGGTTTTGCTGTTTTGTTTTTATTAGTATTATTTATTTCTCAGCAAATTTTGATAGAAATTATTCTATCTACAACATCATAAAGTTATCAAGGAAGTCATTTTAACATTAAATCAAACATTCAAACATGCCTGAACCTTGAGCTAGAGACCATATTTAATATTCTTCACTAGTGTATAGAACGATTAGACTGAATACAAAACAGTTAGATTAGTATGTAGGTTTTACCTATAGAAATTTAGGTAAAATAACCAAGATAACTTAATGTACTGAATATGAATCCCTCTCTCTCTCTCTCTCTCTAAATATATATATATATATATATATATATATGTGTGTGTGTGTGTGTGTGTGTGTGTGTAGATCTGTCTTTGTCATTGTTTAAACAGTCAGTCAAGTAATATCTAACTATTTTACTCCCTATAAATTTATGCTGAAAATAATATCAAATACTTATATAAATGTGACTTATAGTATTGATTTCATTGATAGAGAACAAATTTAACAAAATATATTCAGGAGGGAAATTTGAAAAAATATACTAAAGTCACAGTATGTAATGGCTGCCAGTATTATTCTTTTACCTTGATGATATTAGTATTGTTTTAAATGCATTCTTGCAGAATGCCTTATAACACAGCATCAATCTTTGCTTTAATGTACTCCAGATTAATGTGTCCAGATTGACCTAAGGAAATATATGTCAAAAAATTTTAGAAAACCATAATTAAACATTACCATATAACCAAATTAATAAAAACATTTTACTAATTATTGTTCTTATTATGCAAATTATTACTAAATCATTGTAAGTTTCATTTATACATTATAATTATTATACTTGTCTTCTGAAACCTTACATTATCTCTTTGAATATGGACTTAAGACTATGTTATGTCAGAAAATATCTATTTTCATGTTAATAGAATATATATGATAGTTATTTTACAAACTAATTTAATAGTTGCCACAAAGTCAATATTTAGGCTCTGAAAATACTTAAGTCATTCTTGGTTGTGCCACTAGTACATAGCCTTTTTCAAATCTTGTAAAGGCAAATACAAATTAAATAGGGCACATTCATTCAACAGAACACCAAATACTTAATTTTGTTTCAGAAAGTTTAAAATTAAACTTTTCTAAAACCAATAACATGGTAAGGCACATTTCTGTTCAATAATTATATTAAGATTTAACCACTAAAAACATAGAATAAAATGAATATATCCTAAAATTTCTCAAATATCTGTATTTTTAATAGTAAAAGTGAGATACTAAGCATTTTAGTTTTTAAAAGATTATATAAGTATAGATACAGTTTTGGGGAAACAGTATTATCATAGTTAAAAGACCGTTTTCATAATAAAAGAAAAATGTTAATATAACTAGAATATTAAATTTAAAATAAGATCTTCAACTTGGATTCAAGAAATCAATTCTAAACCCTGCATTAAACCACACCTCATATCTCATACTTACATATTGTATAAATTGCATTTTAATTATTTCTATTGAAGATATTTAAGTTTTAAGATGGCTATAGTTTTATCAGGTACATAGTGATAATCGAATTAATTAGAGGAAATCACTACTAGAACTGTAATGTTTGAAAAGAATGACTCTTTACTTATCAATTACACTTTCAATTTTCAAAATCAATGACTAAAATGCTAGAAATTAGTCAATTCCCAGAGAAAAAGAAATAGTACAATTATGGGAAATGCTGATTCTTTAAGTAATTTTGAATTATTGTATTAAATATCTTATATATAGTGTTCATGTCACTATAAACTGTCTTCAATTTCATAAATTTAAGTTTTGTGCCTATTTATGAAAATGATATGGTATCATCTGTTTATCTCTGTGACATGCAAGACCTAAAAGCACAAGAAACTAAACATGTGAACCAAGTAAACATCATCTAAATGATACAACAATTCAGAGTCTATCAATTAGAACTTATCCCAACCAGCCTGAATGTTCACAGAAATATAAACTTGCTTTTAGTATTTAATATCAGTTCAACATCTTGTGTGAATATTTCATTTAAATGTTTAAACTAGGAGTAAAACACTTAACTTACTATTTTGAACACAGTGTCCAACAATTAATTGTAACAGTGTTAGAACATTTAATGATAAATACTTTTATCCTTATAATTTGAACTATAAATCAAACTTCTCTTTGTGACTAATTTCTTTATTTGCTGATAGACACTGGTAATAATTGTAATAGCTGATATTGACAACTGACATTAGACGAAGTAAATAACATTTGCTTTCATTTGTAAATTAAAAATACCTTAAAAATGAAAAGTATCATATTTTTCCTACCTCATAAGTTCATACAGAATTGACAAATTTTACATAATAGTGTGAGGTTCCATGCATTGGATTTTATTTGTATTGTATTCATTTAATCTCTAACATCCTAATATATCTTTTAAAAAATCAGGTGCATATTTTTGAAAGTCTAAAGAAGTTAAAATAAATTTCTCATTTGTTTTATATCCATGGACACATGTTAAACAATAATCGTAATGATAGGCTGAGTTGTCGTTTACAAAATCAGTTCAGAATGTTCTATGTCCAGGAAGAGGTAATATGGTGGGCTAGAGACAGAAGCACTGTAAAGTATCTCCTCATATGTGAAGCAAAGTAGTGAGTATAGCAAATGAGATAATAGATGGGTGGCATAAAAAGTCAAGGGATGGCAACAGTAGCCAGCACACTTCGAACTGGTAAATGTCAGACACGTTCAACCTTAAATTTGTGAAAGAAACAATGGACCTTAACTTGGAGTACTAGACAGAACCGTAAGGAAGAAGTGGCATTCCTCTCACTGAAAATGAAAGCAAATATTAATAGAAAACACCTTGTAAATAAAAAAGCTTAGTTTAATATGGAACATTTGTGTAAGGCAAACTGGCATTAAAATGAGGGAAACTTGCTTTTTATCCTAGCTTGAGAAATGGTGTCTTCGGTAGAAGATATCTTAAGAGAGATCATATAATAAAATGTTTCAGCTGGGATAAAAAGGAAACATTCTATTTAGCCATCCCCAAATTGCAAACACTTCCTGTCTCCTGTGAATAGGTATGCAGTGACACAGGGCATCAGATTTGGCAAAGGAAACTGGTTTGGAATGGACATCAGACTCAGACACATTTCTGTTTGGCTGGGAAGTGAGTCAAACCACACTACAGAGAGATGAAAAGGCTATTTGCATCACTTCAAAGAAGCCAGAGCTTCAGATACAATGAAAAGGGAGAGATTAAATGAGTGGAAATAAGGGATAGGGCTGTTGCTGCAACAGAGAACTGTATTTCCAAGGCACACAGTATCATTTAAGAACTCAGGCCTTACCCTCTCAGCACAGATTGATTTAATCTGATGACTTCATAGTCTTGAGAAATTTGTTGAAAATCTCCTGATGCTTGAAAAATTTTTGTACCAAAACTATAGAAACAGATCTCTTATAGTACGAGTGCAAATTCTGGAAGCCAGTTCTTGAGAATTTGTCAATTTGTACAGTAAGTATCTTAAATGTTTTCAATTTTCATCTTACTTTGTATTTAGATTATTAATTATTTATGTACTGTCTTGGTCAGTGTTGTATTGTGAATGGACACACTGATCATGACAACTCTTGTAAAAAGAAAGCATTTAATCAGTGTTTGCTTACAGTTTCAGAGATTTAATCCATTGTCCTATGGCAGGGAACATGATAGCACATAGGAGGCCACGGAAGCTGAGTCTTTTTCATCTTGATATATAGGTAACAGGAAGAGAGAGGCAACCACTGTGCCCGACTTGGGATTTTGAAACCTAAAGGCCCTCCCTTAGTGACAAACTTCCTCCAAAAAGGCCACATATCCTACTCCTACTCCTTGCAAATAGTGCCGTTTCCTGGTGACCAAGCAATCAAATCTATGTACCTATCAGGGACACTCTTCCAACCTAACGCATTTCATATCCTCTATAGTCCTATAGCCATATAATAATGAAATATATATTTAGACAAACATCAGAAGTCCTCATAGTTAATTACACTCCCAGCACTATTCAAAAATCCAAAGTTAAAGTCTTTTCTGAGACTCAAGAAAATCTCTTAACTGTAAAATCTGCAAAACAAAATGAAAAAAAAGGATGTCATATACTTCAAACATACAATGATATTATATATTACAATTCCAGGAAGAAAACATAAGGAGGAAATACTAGACCAAAATATGACTGAAACACAGCAGAGTAAACTTCAAATTCTGTGTCTCCATATCTGACGTTAAAGGGCTCTTCAGATGTTACTCCTTAAAGGGAGTTAAAAGGAGTTAGAAGGAGTTGTTGACTTCAACATACTTCTCTCTCTTAGGTTGTCTCCACATCCTGTTAGCAATACTTCTTGACCAGTATGTCATGATCAGTATGACATCTCAAACATTTTGGAGGCTCCTACAAAATTGAGGTGTCACTTTAAGTTTTTTGCAATGACATTTGTGAACTTGCATATACAGACTGCCCTAATATACATCTGGCCTCAGTAGATTTCATTTGCCAAGGAGATTATACAACCCATTTCTTATGTCCTTGACTGTAAAGCCAGAATCATGTGACCAAGACAGCCAAGTCCTGCTGCCAAAACTTGGCTTCTTCCTTCAAATACATTTTTTTTTACTAGCTTTCTATTTTTGATAGCTTACTGTAGTCACATTTTTGAGAATTCTGGAATTTTGGTTTCTTTGAGAAAACACAGAAAGGTTCTAAGAATGTGCACTCATTTTAATGGCAGGGGAAGAAATGTACAGCTGCTTTGGATGGTCTGCAGCAACTAACCATGTTTGTGCCTCATGGTCTAGCAGAAGCAGGGTTTTGCCAGCTGCAGATAGTTTCTGAGATTGTGTGACACTTGGAATTCTAGGAAATTTCCAAAGTGTATATATGTGCAAGGGACCCAAGTAGTGGTGAGTGGTTCTTGGTGATTTAGAGATTAGTGGCTGATTGCTAGCACCCATAGTCAAAGAGGTAACAAAAGAAACAAAATTAGATTCAGGGATTCTCTCTCTGTCTCTCTCTCTCTGTCTCTCTGTCTCTCTCTCTTTCTCTCTCTGTCTCTATCTATCTATCTATCTATCTATCTATCTATCTATCTATCTATCTATCTGCAAATATATTCTCTCCATTCTATCCTTGTTTTTTTCCTGTCTAGTGTTAGGGAATGAAAGTGGGGAGATAAAGGGTGGGAAAAAGAGTAACCCACAAAGCAGTGAAGTCTAGCTATAGTTTGCTTCACTGCTTAAGATTATATTTAATTCCTTTCCACAAGTTTGCAAGATTGAAGATTAGTTGGATAGAATTTTATATTGAGGTCATGACTCCATTTATTCCATTTAGCATAAGGTTTTACTTTAATCATTTTATCTTCTTGAGTTATGGACTTAGCTCCACTATACATATGTCTGTCCTATTGTTCACTTTCTCCTCAAACTACAAATTTTGTATTTTCTCTTGCTCACCTTCATACTTTTCATTATAGATCTTCGTAAGAGCCACCGCTAATATCCACATGATACAGTCACACTAAGCTCGCTAGAAGTCTTCTCTGCCCTCACTATTTATCCAAAACTCTATAGCCTCAGGAAGATTGTTTGGATAGTGGCAGAAAGCAGTCACATTCTTCCCAAAATATCACAAGAATTGTCCCTAGGCTACTCATGAATATTCTTCCCCACAAAATCCACTCGAGCTGAACCTACCCTCTTCAAATTTTCCTCAGTATCATCTTCCATGTTCCTACAATTATTGTCCATTAAGCTGCTTAAAGTGTTCAAATGCTTTCTTAATCCAAAGACTCAAAATCCACATTCATTCAACAAGGAGCATGGCCAAGCCTGTCACAACAATAACCCACTCCCTAGTACCAACTTCTATATTCAGTGTTCAAATGATATGAAGAGACAGCATGACCATGGCAACTCATATAAAAGAAATAATATAATGGTAACTTGCTTCTAGTTTCAGGGGTTTAGTTAATTATTCTCATGTCACAGACCATGACAGTACTCAGGCAGACACTGTATCTGAGAGTCCTAAATACATATCTGAAAACAGCAGAAAGAGAGAGCCAGACACTGAACCTGGTTGAGCTTTTGAAACTTTAAGCCCTACCCCAGTGACACAGTTCCTTCAAGATGCCACATTCATAATCATTTCAAATAGTGCCATTTCCTAATGACCAGTCATTCACATCTATGAACCTAAGGAGGCTAGTCTCTTTCAAACCACTAGTACATTTAATTATGTGGCATATATATGAATTAATTTTTATTTTATGTATGTAAATGTTTTTTACCATGTATGCATTTGTACCATGCATAATTCTGGTGCTTTTGCAGACAAAAAAAAAAAGCTCATTTTATTCCCAAGGACTGGCACTAAATATAGTTGTGAACCTTCAAATGAGTGAATGAAACCAAACCAAGGTCTCTTGCAAGAGCAGCATGTGACCTTAACATCTAAGCCATTTTTCCAGCCTCCTGAACTGGTGTTTTTATTTACTTTATCTGATTTTCCTACTCTGAGTGGTAGTGAGAGTTATTGACCCAAGAGATGACTGTCCACAAATAAAAACTGATATGTGCATGGATATATATATATATATATATATATATATATATATATATATATATATGTGTGTGTGTGTGTGTGTGTGTGTGTGTATCATAATTTAGAAACAAAAGGCATTCAAAAAGATAATATAGTTCTGGAAAATGTTGATACTTTCTCAGCACACAAATCCGAAGTCTTTGAAATGCTCAACATATCAGGCAAAAAGTCTGAATATTTTCTCTCAAAAATAATCAAGAAATTAAATAAGGAGTCTTATAAAATGGAGGTTAAGTATGAAGTCATCAGAAACATGTGTGAGAAACAAATCAAGAAAACTAAAACAAACCACAAACTAATTTGGAAAATAAAAATGTAATAATAGTAAACAGGTTGCAAAAGCCCACAACTGGAAAGTGCCATGTAGAATGAATCATTAATATATTAGGTTAGAAATAAGGAATAATATGAAAGAGTGAGGATAAGAATGATACATTATTAGATTGAAACAGCAATGAAGAAAAACTAATCATTTATAACGCCAAATTTTAAAAGAGTTTATGAAAATAATCAACAGATCATACCTTGATATCCATATATATATATAATGGAGTTTAGTTATAACCAGTTCAATAAAAAAAATTCTTGTTTTCTAAAGAAGCTGCATAGAGATTCATGTACAAAATACATTTTCTCTATTTTTGAGAACTTCATAATTTCTACAATATAATATGATCATATCTACCGCTTCTATTTCATTCCTTTATATAATCTCAATATACTTCCAACCAGATTTCTATCTTTTAAAACTGTGTTCCTAACTCACTAAGTCAAATTAGTGCTACCCTTTTGTGTGTGTGTGTGTGTTTGTGTGTATGTGTTCGTATGTGTTTGTGTGTGTGTGTGTGTGTGTTTGTGTATTCATCTACTTGAGAATTGGTGACCAAATAGTGGCCATATCCTGAAGATTATTTTTTTCTTCCCCAGCAACTAATCAACTGATCCCCAGAATGAGATAAAGCCTGAAGATAATCAACACTATTTATGCTAGGAATTTAGGTAATTTAATATTGTATGACTTATATGTAGGCTACCGTATCTGTCATAAATATATAAGTTTAACAGTCACACTGTGTTGAGAAAATAGAATTTCAAGTCCTCCTCTCTTCCTGCATGTTCCTTAAGCCTTAGTGGTAGTTGTTTGAAAATACAGATTTCCTAATTAGGGCTGATGACCTGTTCCTTTATTCTCAGCATTTTGATGAGTTATGCAACTATTGATTACTGTTAACTGCAATAAAGATTTTCTGACTGGTACTGAATGTTGCTCAGGTATAAAAATAAAAACATAAAAATTTATAACACATTTTATAATGTGACTGACCATTCAATAAAATAAAAGTAGTAAGTACTAGACTAATATTACTTCCCAGATCATGGATTTTGACCAGGAATATAGTATCAAGCATAAAATTCTCTCCCAAAGAGAATGCCTCAAAACTAGCACAAATGAAGCTAGTTAATCGATAAATGTCATACTACTATTATAACATTAGATATATGTTGCCTGGGTATTCAGTATCATAGCACATGGAGTCCAGTGTTAGATAAGATCTTTCTTATCATTTCTTGCACAGAGCCCTCCATAGCATCATATAAAAGTCAGCCAGCAGGGAGGGAGTCTCCAAGTTGTTTTCAAATGCTGTCTTTATGTCCAGTAGCTGACAGTTTCATCAATGGGGGTTCTTACTCTTAGTTATGGTCATTAATGAATGATAATGATAATAGCTTGTTTTATTTTTGTTTTTGTTTCTGTTTTGAAGGAGAACTCTAGGGACTCCAACAACAACAATAGTTAAACATCCCATAACAAGAACTGCAAATTTCATTTAATACCTCATGGCTTCTGGAAGCAACATTGTTCATCAGTGTAGGTTAATTCCCTTTAATTCCCTTCAACCTAAGTTGTATTTTGAAATTAGCCTACCAATTTGTAGGTATCCATAAATCTTTTGCATAGATCTTTAGGTTGGGTTAACCTCCCTCCTCCTGAAACCTGGTAGCCATGTGCTCATGTGCTCCTTTAATTATTTCATCCTCTGAATTTCTTTTCTTCCTTTTCACTTTTGTTCTACTATCCCTTAACATACATACACACACATACATGTACATACACACATAGACACACAGACACACATGTTATATATATATAATGGGTAGATATTAAGCTACCATATGACTTTTTATACCTCCTTTTCTTCCTTTTCTAGAGTCAGCCCTCCTAATCACCCTCTAATTTTCCAATATTTCTACATTATTCCCTGTTTAAGCCTTTCAGCCACAATATTCCACCATATTATCATTGCTTTTCCAATGATCTACTATATTCTCTCTAATGTGTGTCTCAAAATACCCCTTTCTACTTCCCTGTCATTTGACTTTTGGTCCAAGATACATAAAAGAAAATATTTGAAACTAGAACATGAATATAAGAGTAAAAATGAGAAGTTTATATAAAAAGATTTAGAACGCCAAATCATAACAAGAAAAGCACATGTCTGTTGTCTCCTTGACAGCAGGTCCATGTAAGAAGAGAGAGATCCTGGTCACAATGGATCTCTCACAGGGGCTGAGCAGGATCACGAGTGTCTATGGCCCAAAAGAAGCACACCAGGCTGGGAGTCTTGTCAAAGCAGGAAATCAACTTTATTGCATCAGCCTCTCACTTATATAAACTTGGAGCATAGGGAGAGGAATTTTTGGTGGGGTGAGATGACGTAGGAGATAGGGAAGGGTGACAAAAGGTATGGGGTGACTCACAGGGCCAATGGCAAAGCTCTACATTAGCAATGGCAGGGCAGAGGCAGGGCCAAACAGGTCTTTCTGAGTCACCCCAATACAGAAGTTACTGAGGCAGGTCTCAATACTGTAGCCAGGCTTGGCTTTGTCCCAAAGGCCCAAACCAGGGCCTAAATGGTCCCCAACACATCTCTATGACAAACTGACTTTAAAATCTCATATATATTGTCTGGTTAGATTAAAATATAGGAATCAATCCTTTGCTGTCTAAAGCAAAAACAAGTCATTGGCAGAGACACACGAGGACCAAAAGTGACAGGGTAAAATTTAATATGCCAAGTAAATGAAATATGAAAGTAAAATATACATACATACATACACACACACACACACACACACACACACACACACACACACAGAATTTAATTTCAAATATGTCAGAAGATAATTCAGAAAGGAAGAAAACATACACTATATACTGGCTATTTTTATGTCAACTTGACATATAAATTAGAGTAATCTGAAAAGAGAGACCCCTAATTGGAGAAAATATCTTCTTAAGATCTAGCTATAAGGCATTTTCTTAATAGTGGTTGATTGGAGAGGGATAACTGCATTGTGAGTTCTGCAATCTCTGTGCTGGTGGTCCAAGACTCTATAAGAAAACAAGTTGAGAAAGCCAGGGGAAGCATGCCAGTAAACGGCACCTCTCTATGGCCTCTGCATCAGCTCCTGCCTCCAGGATCCCATTCTATTTATGTTCCTGCCCTGACTTACTTGAGTAACGAGAAGTGGTGTGGAAGTGTAGCTCAAATAAAGCCTTTCCTTGGGAACTTGCAATTTGCTCACGTTGTTTCATCACAACAATAGAAACCCTCACTAAGACAGACTGTAAGTATTGCCAATATTTATCTACATCTATATGACTTATCATACATACACACACATACACACACACACACACACACACATATATATATATATACATATATATATATGTATATATATATGTATATATGTATATCTTTATAAAATGATGCTATAAGTAATTTCTTAAAGCATATGCAACTGTATGTGTAAAAGAACAGAAAGAAAAATATTGTAGCTGTTATTACTCATATCCTAATTAACACATAAACAAAATTATACCATACCAAACACTATATACTGCTTCAATTTAGATTTTCATTCAGAAATATTTTAAAAATTTATAATTTAAAATATCAGAAAATAATTACATTGATAAATGGACACATATAACTATCAGAATTAAACTAAGAGACTATAGAAAAGTAGATATATCCTTTGGGGGAAATGAGATTGAAATATTGCTTGAGTATTCATAGAATGGAAAGCACAGATGAATATATTTTAGTGCTGAATTATCTATTTTTTATTTTGTGTTTACTCCTGTGAATATGTTTGTTTGCCATATGTGTTCAGTCATTCAAAGATGGTAAAAGAGGCATTGGCTTCCTTAAAACAAGTTACAGTATGATCTGAGACAATATGTGTGTGCTAGGAATTGAACTCAGGACTTCTATAAAAACAGTAAGAACTGTTGTTTACTGTTATTTACTGAGCCATCTCTCCAGCTTATGTACTCCAGAATTTTGCTGTATAGTTACAGAAAAAGTAGCAGTAATGCTCCTGTTTCCAAATAAGTAAAAGAAGGGACAGCTCCAAACTTATTTATGAGAACAATTATTATATATTATCATAGTTAAAGTTTCTATTGCTGTGATAAGACAGCATGGTGAAAAACGACTTTGGTAGGAAAATGTTTATTTCATTTTACACATTATAGTCCACCATCCGGGGAAATCAGGGAAGGAACTACGGCAGGAACCTGGAATATGGAACTGAAACCAAGGCCATGGATGTACATTGTGAAGTTACTTGCATTTTATGGCTTGTCGAGCCTGATTTCTAGTACTATTCAAGAACATCTGACTAGGGTGATACTGCCTACTCTAAGCTGGGCCCTCCCATATCAATTGCCAATCAAGACATGTACACCACCTTCACATTTGTTGGAACATTTTATCAATTGAGTTACCCTTTTGACAAATATTGACTCTAGCTTCTGTCAAGTTGACATAAAAGTAACCAGCACACATATTTTTCTCATATATGTAATCTAAAGGAAAATAAAAAGTAAAAGAACATGAAAATAAAAGGATAACTGTTAGTTATGTGGAAAGAACAAAAGGGGAGGAAAGAAGAAGCAATAAAGAAAATAATGGCCACATAACTATGATCAAAGAATGGTAGAGTATGTATTGAAATATCAAAATGAGTCACCTTATCCTCCACAACTAAAAGTAGAAAATGGTAGACATCCACAAATCATATTTTAATATATTTAATAACAAATATGTTAATAAATCATGAAAGGTGAATTCTATGTCTTAAGTACAATACTGATTTCAATATAAAGGTAAGTTATGATAATAAAGTATTATTACTATTATTATTATTTTGAGTTTTTAAATTTTTACTTAGCTGTCTGTGTGTGTATATGAAAATATGTCACATAAGTACAGGTACTCTACAAGGCCTGAGGTATCAGATCCAACTGGAGCTGTAGATATAGGCAGTTTTGAGCTGCTGTATAAAGGTTCTGAGAATCAAACTAGAGTCCTAGGAAGAGTAGCAAGTACTCTTAATGGCTGTTAACTGCTAGTTTCCCAAATATATGTTTCTTTAACACAGAAGATAGCATTTAATTTGCTGGTAGATTACTCCAGTACTTTTTAGAAACAGTAATACTACAGAAATTCAAAAGAGAGGTCTTTGTTCTAAATAAAAACATTGTGGATTGAATTAATATTTATCATGTGGGGAATTTTTTGTTACTTGTTTTAGTATGGATGTGAAAAAGAATTCCTGAAAAGTACCTGAAAAGACTGTAAAGTCTGAAATCACTGATTGGTTGGTTAAAATTGCCCTGGTGTAACAGTGTTGGAATGTTGCAAGTCCAGAACCTAATTACCTTATCTTGGACCAGCTTAAGCCTATAGAACAGCCATATTTCATAACTTCTGTCTTTGAAATAATATCCCATGATTGGTCAATTAAAAAACATCTGAAATCTATTAAATTAACAGACTACTATCTTCTACCCGCCCAAAAGCTAAAAATATAATCAGATATCACCTTAGGCCTAGAGAAAAGCTGCCCAATATTGTTGTTGCTGCCTCTCTGGTGTATGCACCAGTGCATTTTTAAGTTGCCTTGATATGATTTTTTTTCTCTTGGTGGTAAAACAATAAAACCTCACAAAACTACTTCCAAGTTGGAGTAATAGAATTTCATGTTCCTTCACCATGGTCACTCAAAATGACACCAGAATAAACAATCTCTTATTTTCTTTAGGATGAAAGCATGGCATTTTACATTGACATATTTAAAACCAATCCATCACTAAAGTATATGACTTTCTTTTGACATCATTTTGATCACTCATATAACTTGTATATGTGACAGTTATTTTCACATGCCTTAGCCAATACCAAATTCAATTTAAAAATCTGCCAAAGTGTGGTTTGACTTGCTGTTGACCATACATCACTCTGGTGGTACTCAGAAAACACTACCTCAAAAATCAGCTCCTATGAAATGACTTGTCGATGTCGATTGAGAGTGCTCCTGCCCCATACCTAGCAAAAAAGTGGCATTCAGAAACAGAAAGAAATGTAAGTCAGCAGGCCTTGACCAGGTTCCTATAAGTTACTATTATTTCATTGTACTGTGTTAAGTCCTATTTGTCAAATGCCTACTCATTTCCTTAGACTTGATACCACCATAAATATCTTTTTTGGTTTGTATTTACATGAAACCTTGTGTTATGTACTGTTTCTGTTTGTGTGGAATGTGTGTGCCTGTATGTGTGTGTGTGTGTATGTGTGTGTATGTGTGTGTGTGTGTTTCTCGTGTTTTATAATTATCATTAAAGTCTACAGTTAATGTTAATCTATTTGGCATATTGTCATATATCCAATGCTGCCTACCACAATATATCCAGTGTAGAAAGAACAGTATTGAAGATTCATGAATACCACAGTTATCTTTCTGAAGAAAATGAGATCTAATCCTGCTTAATGTAACTATCAGAATATACCTGTTGGATTATAAGGTGCTCTTTAGATGTAGAACAAATGACTGCAAAATGGCAGTGTCAAAGTATGCCCCACTTAGTGATGAAATATTCATAAGAGCTCATTGCAGTTACCTCTTAACAAAGTCTAAATGGGGATCAGATTGCAGACCTTGAGTGCTAGCAGCTCATTCTCGCTACAGGAAAAAAAAAGTGTCCAATGAACTTTAAAAATGTCAGCCAGCAGGGCTTTCAAATGCATAATTTACTATTTTGTTGGCTACTTATAAATGGATAATAATAAACTTCTAGCTGAATGCAAGCTCATAAAAGCTAGATCAAAAAATGAGAACTCCATAGGATGATAAATGAAGGACTTTATGGTACTAATTTTCTTCTAAGTAATTGCAGTGAGAGCAAAGCGTGAGGTAACTACAGTGTTAAAATGTGAATGGAAATTTTGACATTATGCTTGAGCAGATCAAGGCTTTATAGAGAAAATCTTTAGAAATATAATGTCCTGCATTTCTGCAACAATACAAGACTAGCAGTATTAAAATTGATGCTTAGAGTGGATGCAATTCAATAGAAAACATTTTAATAGCAATGACCATTAGTTTTTGTGTATTTGTGCTCTTTCCTTCTTTCTTTCTTTCTTTCTTTCTTTCTTTCTTTCTTTCTTTTTTCTTTCTTTCTTTCTTTCTTTCTTTCTTTCTTTCTTTCTTTCTTTCTATTTATTTTGTTTTATTGAAGGCATTCTGTAGCTTAGGCAGGCCTTGAAATAGCTTTGTCAAAAAGATTGCCTTTGAAATTCAAGTTTTCCTACCTCTATTTATCAGATGCTAGAATCACAAACATGTACCATACCTGTTTTCTTAATTCTTGATATATTTCTAAATATCTACTATCTGCCCACTAGTTATGTTCAGTAGCAGTCATAGAAACTAAATATTCTCTGTTTTGTGCTTTAATAAAAATATTTATTTATATTTTACCCATAATATTTGCTCACATATTTTAATTTCAGAGATAGATATGTTCATACATAAATATGTATTTATGATTAGGTTGATGATTTAGACTCAAATTAATAATGACACAGAGGTATTTAATTACATATTTGATCAAGTAATTTTTATTAGTAAATTATTTTGCTAAAAATATTTTTTGTCCAAGTTGACTTAAAGAAATTACCAAGTATTATACATTTTAGAAGATGTTAATGGTAAAGTGTGTTCTATTTTACTTTTACACTATCACTCCACTATGACCAAAGAAAACAGAAAGGTAATAATTTTTGTAAGTTATAAACTGAGGTTACATGTGGTGCAACCAAGCCTGGAATCCTAGCACTTGAGAGGTAGAGATGGAAGTGAGGGATTAAAAGTCGGATAGATCCATATTCTCTAGCAAAGAAGGCTACCCTCCATTATAACTTCTTCTTCACTGTCCTGAGCCAAGAAAAAACCTGGTAACTTAAAACAAAGGCCTAGTGGACTTCAGCTGCTAGTGCCCTTCTGCTAGCAAACAAGCACAGGTTAAAGCACAGATCAGGACATGTTTATCTCATTGTTGTAGGTAGGTATGTCAGTCTCCATTTTATATTCAAACTGACCAATCCTAATTTATGGAAGGAAAGAACTTTAACCCTCACCCTCAAGGAGAAACTGTACTTCAGCTTCCTTAGTCTCTCTTCTGCTCTGATCTTTCTATGTTTCTTGGTGTCCTCTGTGTGTGTGTGTGTCTGTGTGTGTGTGTGTGTGTGTGTGTGTGTGTGTTTCCTAACTTCTTCACTTTCTTCACTGGTTGACTACGCCTGCTAAAAGAGTTTCCCTGCTTCTACCTGTTCTGCTTCAGATTTTCCCTCCCTGCCTTTAAACACTTTAATTGATAGAAAAGAAACTTAATCAAGACACCTGGACAATTACAAATGCAAAGAGATAAGGGTATAAAAGTTTTCTTTCTCTGCAAAAATCAAGGTCAACCTTGTGTCCAAGTGACACTGTCACAAAATATACAAGCAACAAATCAGTTTTCTTTAGGGGTATGACAGCTGATAGGCTGCCCATGCTCCTGTGGATGGTCATGCATACATGTTCATACTGGCATTTCTAAATGAACTCAGTGGGTTAACAGAAAACAATAGAGCACACAAAATTAAGAAGGAAAAGACAAGAAATTGGAAGGGAGGGGTAAAGAGTAGAATTGATCAAAATGTATTATATGCATGTATATGATTTTCAAACAAAAAAAGTATTTAAAACAAAGGTGAGTGTTCAACTTCGCCACTCAGCTTAAAACAGAGAAAACCAGAACAAATGGTTCCGGTGTGGGTGGTGGTGGTGGTATTCAGGGCAAAGAGCAAAGTTGGGAGTGAGAAATGGAAGAAGATGGCAGAGAAAGAGCAATGTCAGGGAGTTCTGCCTATTTTATATGCGCAGTGACGTAGCCTTTTCCCAGGTAAAGGTGAGGCAGCCAGGTGGTTTCTGGGAGTGTATGGCAGTTGCCTTAGCAAAGACATAGGGTTGCCTAGGTAGCCCTAGATGTGATGTCACTGGGTTTGGGCCTGATACCAACAGTGAGCATATGTGTGTAAATGTATGTGTGTCCCAACTATATAATAAAACATGTAAAGTATTTAAAATAAATTCAGGGTTTTTATTGTTTAATAATTTTAATCTTTCGGAGAAATGTACTATATCTACGTCAATACTGGCTCTCCGTCTTTTTTAACCAAATATGCCCATTTCTCATCCTTTTAAATTCAAGACCTATCCTTTATTATTATTTTATTTACACACATATACACACACATTGAATGCACTCAATTTTTTTCTTATGTGTGTGTCTTTGTTCAAGTCTGATAGTTTTAAATTAATATATGATAATTAAATATTGTTGGTTTGTTCAGGCTCCATACAATGTAAAACTATCTATGTACATCCAAAAAGTATAGTTGCAATGCTCTCTGTGAACTCACCAAATAGTTTTTAAATAATGTAAATATTTTCCATCAGTACTAGAATGTTCAATGAACAATCACCCCAGATCCTACTTGGAAAATATCCAGAGTTTCTGTTTGATCAGGCTGAGTAAGAGATATTCTAAAAATCTCCTAGCATGACTACCCTCTGAAAGGCCCAACAAGCAGCTGAGTCAGATGCAGATATATACACTCAACCAATGGACAGAAGCTGGTGACCCCTGTGGATGAATTAGGGACAAGCTGGAAGAAGCTAAGGAGAAAGGCGACCCTAGAAGACTAGCAGTCTCAACCCAGATCCCAGGGATCTCTCAGATATTAAGATACCAACCAGGCAGCATACACCAGCTGATACGATATCAGGCGCCTAACACCTATACAGCAGAAGACTGCTGGCTCTGGACTCAGTCAGAGAAGATGCACCCTGTAGAGACTTGGAGCCCCAGGGAGTGGGAAGGACTGGTGGGGGTGGGGTGTTGGGGACATCCTCTTGGACATGGGAGGAGGAAGTGTGGGATGTGGAACAGTCAGAAGGTGGACTGGGAGGGAGATAAAGTCTGGACTGTAAAAAGTATAAAAGAATACATTTTAAAAGTTATATTTTTCTCAGGAAACTCATGCTTGGAGAAGGAGAGGGCTCCGTTAGAGTCTGGATACCATGGAATATATCTCTTTCTAAACTTCAATCTTACTTCAGGACCCCAATGTCTTTGCTGGATCTTTTTGCCCCTCTTCCCAATGTGGCCATATTTCCTACTTTCTACTTTTAATTTGGGTCTTTTAATTGGCTTATTGAGGAACAGTGGCCAAACCCAGGTTAAAAAAGAAGTTATATCTCTCAAGTTCAATATCATTTCAGCTATATTTTACTTCTCAGTAAATGACAATGCTGCATTTAACTTGATTAGACCCAAAAGCATAAATTTGTTACTTAGAAATTGAACTACCATGTGTGTAACACAAATTTAATCACAGCAATCTGAACACATAAGTATCTATTTCCCTAATTTAGCAAACATTTTTGGGCTTCTGTTATTAGCTTAAATCTGTAAGATTTCTGTTTTAAAAAGAACATGGATTTTAAGTACACATTTCAAATATCTGAACAGGTATGAAGATTAGAATAGGAAAGTACGCAGCTTACTTGAGACACTCCTTTCAAAGTATTTTCATACATCTGTGTCTCTTGTCTCAAAACTATAATCTCAGCACTAGGGGCTGAGGCAAGAAAATTATATACATGATAGTTTTAACTTGACATTTATTCCATTTCCATTAGAAAAGGACATATCCCACACTTTTCTCTTTCCACACTATCGGTCCTGATTTGGTTCCTTTTCTCTGCCAGTTAAAGAATTAAATGGCAAGACAGATCAGGAGTACTATACTTTGGCAGGATGAGTGGCTGGCTGGACATGGGAAAGATCACTCAGGTATAGCAGACAGCAGGAGACAGAATCAGTTTGTAATTAAAGGCTATAATTTGGAGTAATGAAATACATACATGAGACACTGAGAGAAAAAAAAAGAACCTCTGTTATGCAGAAAGGCAACTCAGAAATCTGTACACACTCTCCTTTAGGTATGGGGAGAGTATTAAGAGACTTTGAAGGGTATCTTTTCCCCCCAATTTAGGGGTGGTAAATTTTGGAGACTGTTGGGTTCACAAGTTTGCAGTAAACATATCTTGGGCTTGCATTTCACCTGTCAGACAGGGCTACTGGCTGTATAAAAAGCCACCCTGGACTTTAGTTAAAGATGCTATATTTTTGTCTCAGGTCATGAACATTAAAAGGAAGCCAACCATATTGGAAGTTCATTATTTTTATTATTTCATCATGTTCCTCTTCCTATATCTGCCAGTTAGGGACTTGGTCTAACTCCTAGTCTTCCACTGTGATAGATGTTTCTATTCTCATTCATATTCTTCATCTTCTTTATATTTTCCCTCCCTCTCCATTTTCCATATTTTGTTACAGTATGACAATTAGTAGTTAATAATTAATCCTAACATTAAATTATAAAGTCTTTCTAGTGAAAGATTTATATCAAAAAGGAAAAGGAAATGCTTAATTTGTAATCACTACAGTCAAAGTCTACAATCAATGTCTTCGATATTGATGGTGTGATTCCTGTTCACATACACTAATGTGATTAATGATGCATTGCTACAAACCTGATTGCCTATCTACAGGTGAAATATGAAATATGAAAGTATTTGCTTAAGTCAAACACAATTTAAATTTAATTTTTAAGTTAAATTTCTAAGGCATCTTAAAAAGACAGAAGGCAGAAAAGAGATAAAACCTTGATATTCCACAGACTTGACTGTTTATTAGCACACAAAGGAAGGGCAACCTCCCTGTTTCAGTAAGTTGAGTAGTCTGCCAGAGAGGAAAAATGCAACTCTTTTTGTGGGTGAGTTGGCATAGTCTTAGGAACCAGGACAAAATTAAATCACATCAACCATATTTTTGTGCTGCAGTCTTTCCTTACTGAAGTTGCTTGTTCAATGTAAGATAAGTTGTCCCAAGTGATATTTATTTCTAGGATAACTGAGTAAACTCCTTGGAAACCTTGTAGGAATATTGTTTTATATTAGACATCTTCTCTTGAGGAAAATGAATGGATATAGATACTGTATTCATTAATAAATTTATTGACTAATTTAGTTGAGCAGGTTCTATGATTCTATGAACTTAGAAAGCACAAAATATCCCTCATGCAACATGGAGAAAATCATTTTTTACATGGGCAATGAATAGAAAATCTATATGAAGATGCATTTTCTTTTCATTTTGAACCTTTCTACTCTGGATACATTAATGGAGTACTATTTTTTAATGATAAAAAGGAGACTATCAAAAGAAAAATGTCTTTGAAAGACTTCACAATTAAGTTGAAAGTTTCAAAACTAAAGTTTTGAAATTTTATTTGCTTCTTTTTGTTTTAGTAAAGCTAACATATTGACTAATCTAAAAATCTTAATTGAGTAGTTGTAAACAAACCACATAAACAAATCTTAGAATATAAAATAGAAGCAACATTTCAGAAAGTCACTCTCTTTGTCCTTTCCAAGACTGTTCTCTATACCCTCTGCTATCCTGATTTCCCAAAACAAACTTGACTTTGGTCTCATTTCTATTTTTCTATGACTTAAAACCTGGTGTGTGTAGGACCTTGAAAGGCAGCCTGGTTTCTTGTCAAGCACAGACTAGAAACCCTCCAAAGCCCCAGGTGATCCTGAGGGGCCCGAGGTATGACCCAGGTGACCCTAAGGGATGCCATGTGTTTCCCCAAATCACGCTACTGACACAAGGCCACAGCTCTCCATAGATTTGTGTCCTTCAGTCACATAGGGCAACTCCTCCTAGCCCCTCCAGGGGTAGAGGGCATGACTACTGGCCACAGAGCCTCAAGAGAGATGTCCATAATAATGAGGTACCTAAAGGCCAGACCGGCTTAGCCAATTAAGTTTCCCTTCCCAGACACTCCTCCCTGCAAAAGGTATTTAACCTCAGGCCTACCTCGAGAAATGGGGGTAAGGTTTCTCATCTACTTTCTGCCATGTCAATAGATACCTTAAAATCATGATTATTTATGTTTATTGTCTGGCATGTTCCTTGACTATTTGCATCTATTGTATTATTAGTTCCTCAACCTAGAACTAACCTTAATACTTCCATGTAATTAAAATAGTATAAAAGCATAAAGGAGGAGAGGGGATGGGATAGGGGTTTTTTATGAAGGGGAACTGGGGAAACGGAACAACATTTGAAATGTAAATAAAAAACAATCAATCCCCCCCCAAAAAATAACCATGGACTGCTTCTGTTCATTGAGATCTTCAATGGGGAACAATGGTCTTCAGATACAGAATCAAAATATAATCTCCTGCAGAAGACCTCTCTGCATTCTCAGCCACCAATGATCACCAACCCAAGACAACTAACCTCCGAACAAGACAAGTACTCTCTCCTTGAGATGCACCAGGAGCTTCTCGCCTTCTCTCACCTTTGGCCATAGGCCAGTCCACCCCATGGACCCCCACTTCATTCTCAGTTCTTCTGTGGCTTCCAGTAGAGACTGGATGCCCAAGAGTCTGAGAACCAGATGGTCCCCAGCCCTTCTACAGGCCTAGAGACCATCCCAAGCTAGCTCTAGCTGTCCCTTGCACCTCAGACTGTGCTCCTCCACCCCCAGAGAAGTGTCCCCCAATGGTGTCTCACAGCCCAACCTCCCCCCAATGGCACCAGCGTGGATTGAGAGCACAGTTAAACTTCCCACTTCTTGCATCCTACCTCCCCAAGCAGTGGCTCTAGGCCTGTTGCGGGGCAGATGAGGGACCCCCACAGTTAACCCGACAGGTGTGTATATTTTAAACAGCTTTTTCTCATTAATATTTCTATAAATTATCCCTATAAGCAGTTTCCTCATATTCACTCTGTATAGGAATTATTACCATATTAGCGTGAAATTTCGTACAAATATAGCCTTCCTGCTTCTAGTGTTACAGATAATACATTTGAAATATTTTTGAACTACATTTACAATAGTAAAAGACGGATTTATTTAAGATAGCTGTAAGGAAGCCATGATACAATAAGACATTTTCTCATAGTTAAATTGAAGATGTTAAATTCGAATTTGTATTTAAATAATATGTCTGATGATTCTTAATGGCACTTTTACTAATTTATTTGGGGGTTGTGGGTAAATTTTTAGTCTATTTATTTCTTTGACTTGCAAGTGGATAGTTGTGCATTCAGAAGGATACTAATTTTTGATGGGATAACTTTTCATATCCTTTGGAATGGCATTCCTATGGTTTGGCTTTGAGCCACCAAGCTCAAATAGAAGTCCTTTTAAAAAAAATCAAATGATAGTTTCTATGATTCTCATCCATCACTATAAGGGTTTGTGTTGTATAGTCCAGTGAAACTTCACTGTCAAACTTAAAATGCCTATTAGGAATGCTATCATAAGCTATGTAATTAAGTGTTTTTCCAATATCTTTGGTGTAGCATCTATGCCCAGCCACTCATTTTGTATAGTCAACTTTTTATTAATAAAACTTACAGAATAACAAAAAAATTATCAAATAGTAAAGGGTTGAATGAGAATACTTGTATCTGAAGTGCATGCTCAGAAAAACCAAATTTTTGTAAGGATTGCAATAAGACACCTGTCATAGATAGCTTAGGTTGTCATCTTAATTGAAAAATTGCCACCACCGGATATGCCTGTGGGCCTATCTGTGAGGTGTTATTTCTTTTTTTTGGTTGTTGTTCTTTTTTCTTATTTTGATTTGATGGAAAAGGGTAACAGCTCATTGTTGGCAGTGTTGTCCCTGAGCATATGATCTTGGGCTATATAAACAAAGGAAGTTTGAACAAACTAGTAGGAAACATTTTCCAGGATATCTGTATCAATTCCCACATCCAAGTTCTAGCCTTGAGTTCCTGCTTCCTAATATGTTCAAGTATAACTTGCAAGATGAAAGAAACACTTTCATCCCTAAATGGGTTATAGTCCTTCATATTATAAACTGTGAAACATAATCTACATCACAATATTAAAGACAGTGATAAATAAAATTGTAATAGTTGTAAATATATATTTTCAGAGAATAACCAATTCATTATGCCATTTTAATGATTTAATTGATTTGTCTCTAGTCTCTCTTCAGCTCCTAAAAATGAAAATATATAATATAAAAAAATCCATAAATATTGAATTTGCTGCTTGAATGTGTTCCAATTACATTTGAATGACAACATTTTGTTCCTAGAGAGGTTCCTGTGTTTAAAAGGGTCATACATAAAATAGGCATCTGGATAGCCCTAATTTATTACAAAGATAATTCATTTGTTTATCTATTCTATACTAGTATTTTCAGTTTTATGTTTAAAATACTGAATAATAGGCAAGAATTATAATTCATTCTGTGACACTACTTTGTATGTGCGTAAAAGTTCCAAAAATTATGGAAAGCATGTTGTATATATTCTGTAAATTAATCATTGTAATGGACACTTTAAAATTGTACATCTTTATCATCTTGTTTTTGAAAACATTTATTTATTTAGGTATATTCACTTATAGGCCAATCTTGTCTTGAACTTCTGAGCCTTCTGCCACATTTTCTCGAGTACTAGACTTAAGGGGATGTGTTACCATGTCCTTCTTTTAATTTCAGATGAAAAATTAAGTCTCAGGATAGATAAACCCCTTTCTTGACATAATAGGAAAGTTAAATTGAACCTAGATTTTGATCTAAGTTTATCTGAATATGGAGAAAAAAGAAATTATACTTTTTCTACATGTTTATAAGGGAAAATGTAAAAATAAAAACAGGACAAAAATTCTAAGAACATAAAATTTTTTGTCTATCCACAAATATCTTTTGAAAAGATTATACAGAGATATGGACTATGGATTGCTACTTCATGTAGACATCATCTATCAGTGAAAAGATAGTTCTTCCCATGTGTTATTATTACCAGGTGTCTAATATGATGCCTTCCCATAGAGCTTATTGATATGTGACTTCTTAAAAAATGTTGTGAACTATCATTCCACTCAAAACTGATATGTAAAGTAAAGTATATGTTATAGCCTAACTCCCCTACACACATTGACATGTGAAGGAAAAGACTGACTACTTTCCCATGGAATAGAGATATATTCTAATGCCAAATCATTCCCATTTAACAATTATTACTTAGAAATGAATATCTCTATTATCAATATATTGTTGTGCTAAACTTACAGATTTGGGGATGTGAATTTGATGGTTCACTTATATGAGTGATTATGTCAATACTTTCATATGAAATGAAAACTTAAAACTATGAGAAGCTATTTCTGGCAGTTTTTTAGTTCTCAATATCATTCTTATTAATCATTTTAGTGTTACCACTCAACATTAAAGCAATGTACTCACAGTGAAGACTTATTTTAATGTACAGATCTCATTTTCTTTTCAATAGATAATCTATTTATTCTACTATATTAAATAATAAATTGTTTCATGATTTTATTGTTTTTAGGTAAGCAGTCCATTATTTTTATTTATCTAGTTTCATTTCTGTTGCTATCGTGGTCTGCCCAAATGTAGCTAAAGAGAGAAAGGGATTTATTTAAGTTTACAATTCTGGATCATCATCTATTACTGAGGGACATCAAGGCAGAAACTCACGACAATGTTATTCTACACAGCATTATTTTTTTTTTACCAAGAAACTCATTTCACAGCCAAAGAAATATAACAGGAGCCATACACAATGATAATTTTTAACATGCTCACTGAGACCAGCTTATGCTTAGCTAGATACCTTAAACTGTTCAGGAATACCTATTCTTGGCATGCTAGTTCTTTGTGTATCAAAAACCAATAAAGACAACCTCCCAAAACACGTTGACAGATCAATATAATATAGACAATTCCTCTATTATGGCTTCCTGTCCCCTAGGATGATTATAGGCTAGCAAATGTTGACAAGAAAAGCTAACTAAGACAATTATAAATAAATATTTAAATGTATAAAATTATTAAGATATGTGTAATAAATAGGTGATAGATTTTTGTCTGCTATCTACAAAATAACATTATTAGAATAATGAAACAAAAATATGTTCCTTTTTTTTCAATGGGATAATAAACTAGAAAGAAGAAAACCTATCACAAAACATTGCTTAATCAATATTATGCTAATTAATTTAATAATTTTATCTCTACTAGAATCATATAATAAAAAGAAAGCATAATTAAGAGATCATAAGATCATTTAATTACAGTTTCTCAATGAAAGTCTGCCTCAATAGTTTATATCTTAAATTTTTATACTGCATTGCTCATAACTCCTTTCCCTTAAAGCAAATATAAGAAATAAAATTTTATAACAATTGTGTAATTATTTGTCAAAGGTTTATGTTATCCACTAGAATATAAGTTCAATTAAAGCAGAATGCATACAGCATGGCGTAAAGACATACACACAAATTAAATATAAAAACTAAATAAAACTTTAGTTTTATTCTTATTCATTTTAAAGTTTTAGATTCCATTCTAAAGTCTTATTTCAAAAACCTAATAATATTTATTGAGGTATGAAATAATTTTCTATTCTAATTTGGAAATTTTATAGATTTGTCTGTCTCTGAAAATATTTTACATAGAAAATGAGAAAAAAGATAGGTTTTTAACAACACAAGACAGCTCTTAAAGACAAGGAATATTATATGCCTGATCTCTGTGTTACTTCACTAGCTTTATGATTTACCAAAAAGATATTCTGTCAGAAGAAACTTCAATGGAGAATTATACTTAATACTAAAAACTAAGTAGAAGCCTGGGGATATAGCTTAGTAGGTACAGTGCTTGCTTAGCATGTATGAGGTCATGATATATGGTGATACAACCTTGTAATCCCAGGACTCAGGAGGTACAAGAAAAGGGGATTAAAAGTTCAAAGTCATTCTTGCCTACTATACAAACTTAGGAGAAGAAATATATATTTATACTATTCTAATCTAAACTTATATTAGTGTAAAATAGAAGCTAAAATATGGTTATAGTCATCCCATGCTAAGACTCTTGAAAAACCTAATGGTTGAATAATTGGCAGATATTTTATTTAAGAAGGCATAAAATAAAATATTTCTACTCATTATGAATATAATTTCAATGTTAATTGCTGTATCCTATCTTGGAATGTAGATTACTCAGCAAGACTGGAGAAATTAATCTTGTGATTTGAATTAAATCATTACCATGCTCTTAATATACTAGAAATACAAAATTTCAGAAGAATATATATGCATATATGAATATATATATATATGTATATACATAAAGCAATTAAATAAACATCCACAAAATCATTGAATTAGTTACATCAAATATTATATCCAAATTAAACAACGAAATTTTATTACAGTCTTGAGGATTATAATCTTTTCAAATTGCTCCATACAGATATAAGTTAATATAAATTTTAGAAGACTACATTGCTGTTTAAATTTATTCTCATCCATCAAAAAATAGTCAGGTGAAGTGAAGACAATCATATTTTTGTCTTTGATTAATAAATTTTGGCTTATTTTGCAGAATAAGTATATTTAATGAGGCAAGACATTTTGGTGTATGCCTTTTATCCTCACGAAGGACAGACTGGCATATTTCTGGTAGTTCAACGCAAGCTACAGTTACATAATGAGACCTGGTCTCAGAATAACATACAAAGAAGATTTAATAAATTAATTATCATTGTCAGAATTCTATGATAGACAGTACACATAGTTTATACATAAAGATGTATTAAACCAGATAAACAGAAAGCACCAAGAACTTGCAATTTTTGAACTACATTAAATAGTATAATCATATCTATTACAACTTTCATGCTATTGCTATTCTCATTTTTGGTATCCTGTATGCTATTTAAATAAGTGTTAAAGTAGGTGCATTTGGGTGGAGGACAAATTATTAGAAATCCAGAGGCTAGGTAATGGTATGGACAGTGGAAGTACAGGGAGGTGGTCCAAAATCCTCTGAATGGATGATCAGGCAGCAGAGCAAGAGGAACAGGACTCAATCAGAAAGACAGAGCTCAGAGCCACTGCTAGTAGAACCAGGGGAAGAGAATGAGAGATCTTCTTTTGTCAATGCGCAATACATGGAAATGATGAGCAGAGAATGGAAAGAGGAGCAGAGTTAAGGAACAGCTGGCTTTCACTCCCAGCTCATCAAGGACACCAGTGTGAAGTTTGCCAGGATGTCCAAAAGAAACATATGTAAGCAGCTCTGGATCTGTGATGTGTAGTAGTCTTATTGCTTAGGAAAATATGACGCATGGCACCCTTAATACTATGCTAAGATTTGGACCTGAACCTTGGAGCTAGGATTTCTGATTCCCAAACTTTTATAAGACTGTATTATAGAGAGCTTGAGACACATATTAGATATATATTTGCTCTGTTCTTACAACTTATACATCATCTGAAAAGAATAATTATTTTCTTCTGAGGAACAAATCCCAAATCATTTTGCATTCAGCTTGGTGGTAAGCAGTAGAATAGTCTAAAGGGTTGGAGCAGGAGATCATTCAAGGCAGAGGAAAATCTGGAGGTCAACCAGTAGACCCATAGAAAGAATCACATTATGGTGAAAATTAGTAATACTTCCTGATATCAAACTACATTGATTGAGTAGTGAAAGATTCTAGAAACTTTTGTCACTTTACAAAAGAGTCAAGTAAAGAACATTCTTTTACCAAAAAGAATTTTATTTTTAATCTAAAAGGTTCTCTTTCACCTTGGATCAGCATAATAAAATCTGAATTAATATCTATTAAGAGTTCTTCTCAATTAAGCACAGATTTACCACAAGTGTTATTAAACCTGAGTATGTATGGTAAATCTAGAGCTCAGTTTATTGGTAGACCACATGCTTAGTAGCATGGAACAAGATCTGGTTTTCATACCCAGCACCAAACCAAAAGTGACAGTGAATATCCTATATTTTAGGAAAATCAAAGACTTGATAGAAGACATTCCCAATGTAGCAGAGAAACTGTATCTCTAGAAAGCATTTTAAAGGTAACAATATTTAATAAAAAACTATTAAAAATAAAGGTCAATATTATCTGATAGAATGGTAATTTGGCTGAAAGATTAAATGGCTCATATTCTGATGCTAGAGGAAAAAATCCTAATTTTTTAATAAGGTTAACAAACAATGTCTCACATTGCCTAAATGGCAGGAGATTATTTATTCTTAACAAACTGTGTTGATAAACGATAAAAACCTTTTAACCATGTACTATCTACTAATATAAAATTAAACCAACATTAAAGAATTTTACAATGAAATTTCAAAATATTTGTAAAATGTAAAAAGCCTTATATAAAGTTTATGATTGTGTACTAAATACAAGCTAAAGAAAATAACACTTTTAATATTTTTGAAATATATTGGCAATACTTCTGTAAAGAAATAGAATTCCATTATCCAGTGTGATTTGTGTCAAGCCAATAGAAATTAACACTAGTATGTTTATTCGTAGTTAACAAAAATAAACCATGTGTGTGTGATGGTTTGCATATGTTTGTCCCAAAGAGTGGCACTATTAAAAGGTGTGACCATATTAGAGTAGGTTTGGCCTTGTTGCACTAGGTGTGTTACTGTGGGGATCAGCTTAAATACCCTTAACCTAACTTCCTGGAAGCAATTATTCTGCAAGCAGCCTTAAAACTTCTTAAGACTTCTTAGTTCCTCCTGCACTATGCCTGCCTAGATGTTTCCATGTTCCTGCCTTGAAAATAATTGGATGAACCTCTGAACCTATAAACCAGGCCCAATTAAATGCTGTCCTTATAAGAGTTGCCTTTGTCATGGTGTCTTTCACAGCAGTAAAACCCTAACTAAGACACCATGGATAATAATTTGGCTGAATATTTTTGAAAGAATATATTTTTATTTATAACTTGACAACTACATGGATGTAAACAATGTGTTTTAATCATATGCACCTTCACAAGACGCTGTAACTCTTGTAGAAACTGCCAACATGTCTGTTTTTTTCATATCTTTTCCATTTTTATAACCAATTGATTGCAATTAGTGCTGCCTATTGGAATACCTACCTAGTCTTAATTCTATGCAGGCGATTATAGTGTGAATGAGTTTATGACCACTATTATTTTGTCATGTCCTAATGATAACCATCTATAATACTACACTTCATCCAGCTCTCATACTCTATCTGTTCTTCTTGTTTCAACAAACAGGTTGATACATAGAATCAAATTTAAGACCCAGACATAAGTCCATACATCAACAGAATACTGATATTTGATAAAAAAAATCATAAAGACAAAATGAGGATAAAAAAAATCTTCAAGTAGTGCTGGTTTAACTGGATGTGTGCATGTAGAAGGCAAATTGATCTATGTCTCTCACTCTTCACAAATCTCATTTGCAAGTGGATTTAAGAACTTAACATAAAATAGATATGCTGAACGTGACAGAAAAGAAAGTGAGGAAAAGACTTAAATGCATTGGCAAAGGAGAGATAGCTTACTGAAAAGAACACTGATACTACAAGCAAGAAGGACAACAATCACTACAAAGGACCTCATGAAACTGAAAGATCAATAAGATAAAACGGTAGTCTACAAAATGGAAAAATATTTTTACAAACTCCAGATGTATATAGGATTAATAACCAACACATATAAGGAACTCAAGAAAGAAGATATCAAAAATCTAAAATTTCCAATTAAATGAAAGAATATATATCTAAACAGAGAATTCTCAATAGAAGGATCTCAAATGACTGTGAAACACTTAATGAAATGTTCAATATACTTAGCCACCAAGTAAATGCAAGATAAAAATACTTTGAAATCCTATCTCGCACCTGTCAGAATGGTTAAGATAAAAACCATAAGTGTCAGCTCATGCTGGCAAGGATATTTAAAAAGCAAATACTCTTCCATTGCTGATAGTCATAAAAACATGTACAACCATTATGGACAATAATACAACAGTTCCTTAGAAAATTTGGAATTGATCTACCTCAAGACCCAGGAATACCACTCATGTGCATATGACCAAAAAAACATGTCCCCAACTATGTTCCTTGTAGCTTTATTGATAATAGTCAGAAAATGGAAAAAACCTAGATATCTCTCAAGCAAAGAATGAATAAAACATATGTAGTATATTTACACTATGTAGTATTGCTTAGTTGTTTAAGAAAATGACATCATGTAGTTAACAGTCAAATGGATACAACTGGAAAAAAAAAAGTATATTGAGGTAGTTAACCTAGATCCAGAAAGACAAAGATGGTACATGTTTTCTTAAAAGTGGTTATTTGCTATTATGTAAATGATAATCAAGCTGCAGTTTAAAGTTCCAGAGAGGTTAAGTGTTAAGTGGTGTTCTATCAGGAAAAAATGAATCTCCCCGGGAAGGGAAAATAGAATAGGTTTTGCAGGTGGACTTTGGAAGGGTAGTCATGGGCATGAGAAGGATCAGGTAGAGGGACTAGAGGAAGAGTATGTAGGGAAAAAATCTGGAATTGGGGGATGGTATAGAAATTTAGTGCAGTGGAAACTTTCTGGAATCTAAAATGATGACACTAGTGGCTCTGAACAAGCTATCATTTGTAGCCAGGCTAGGCTTTTTTTCCCCTCACATGTTTTATTGGTTATCTTATTTATTTACGTTTCAAATATTGTCCCCTTTCATGGTTTCCACTCTGCAAACCCCCTATCCTAACCTCCCTCCTTTTTTCCTCGATGAGGGTTCTCCTCCACCCATTCACACACTCCTGGCTCACCCCTCTACCGTCCTCTTATGCTGGAGCATCAAGCCTCCACAGGACTAAGGGACTCCCCTGCCATTGATGCTAGAGAAGCCAGTCTTCTCCTACATATGTAATTGGAGCCATGGATCCCTACATCTGACTGAGAGTGAACATAAACAAACAAAATCTTAAAGTGTATTTAAGACAGAATAGAGATTTAGTCTTAGAGATCCAAGGATCTCCCAAGGAGTCCTTCAACTCATAGAGTCTCCTTTCTGTTTACTTATATTCACTCCCGGTCAGATAGTTTCTTTTTCTGCCCCTTGACCTAGAGTTGACTTTATTTATCTCTGGAGTTAAATGTGTGTACTAGGGATTAGCCACACCATATCAAGGATTTTCCACTTCATAGTCTTAGAGTTCACAATATAATCAGATATCCTACAACATTTATGTTGTTCAATATTGTTAACTTTCAGATAAAATACTGTGTCTCTATTACAACATCTTCAAATTGAAACAAAGCTTTACTTAAAAAAATCTTAAATTCTTTGAAAATGGTTTTCCTTGGCTGGCTGGCAATTGTCTTCTCACCCCAACTCTTCTGTGTTATCCAAACTTTCTCTCAGTGGCCATGTACTATGTTCACAGTGAAAATCCTGAGTGTGTGAATTTAGTGGTGTTGAGGGTGCTGTTTCTTTTAACATCTGTCTCTTTTTCCTCAGTAGATAGATTTTTTTTAACCTGTGTAGACAATAAATATTGAACAACAACAAGAAAAAAAAAAGAACTAATGACAGTCATCTAGCATTTATATGAGAGTAAGTATCTACTTTGATTGAAATTTGGTGTGCTATGTTTGGTTAATATTCCTGGAAGGCCTCCTCTTTTCTGAATAAAAATAGGTAAGTAGGAGTAGATCTGAGAAAGAGGGAGGTAGAGGGGAGGAATGAGGAGGAAAGAAGGGAGGGGAGACTGCAGTTAGGATGTAATATACAAGAAGAGAATAAATTAAAAAAGAGGGAAAATAATGGCAGTATGCTACTTGAAAATGTTTTTAGTTTTTGGTCCTAAGATATGAAAATGGATCTTTCTGTTGGTTAAAAATATCTATAGTCTATCAAGAAAATTAAAATACTCAAAAAACCTCTACCTGTATCAACATGTATACACATATTTTCTTGCCATTGATCCATGAACAATATGTATTCATAACTCTTAAGGACAAAGAATTTATACAACTTTAATTATTGTGAGTAATCTAGAGAGTAATTCCATTGGATAGTTTTCATTCGCTATATGCAAATACTACACCATACTATATAAAGTATAAAATTATCTTTTATTTGTCTGCTTTAATTGTTATCTTAAATGCTTAGTACTGAATAAGTTCTCCCTTTCTAGTTATTTTAGAACTCTGGCTGTTTGGGTCAACTCAACTGTTCTGGCTCAAATGCCTCTCTCCAAGTTGACTGATTCGATTTGCCTTCTCTGGACTTCTCACTGAATTGTTCTTCTTGTCCTCAAACTAATTCTAGCAATTTATTCCAATTTTTTGGATTCTTCTTATTCTCTGGCTTTAACTGCTGTAGGGAAATGACATGAAGTGGTGAGGTGACTGTTCCTAGCTTGCTAGATGTAAGGCAACATAGCATTTTTGTGACTCTCAGCATACTGAGATAAGAGAAGACATACTTTCTCAAGCAAAGAATCCTGGTGCATGTCTGAGGAAGTGGACTTCAGGATCCTTTCCTCAAGAGAAAGTAACTTTTTTTTTAATTATAAGAAGCAACATCTAAGAGTTGGACTGCTGACGTATTTCTCAGTCATCAAGATTTGTGTCACTTTGACTCAAGAAAAGTTGCTAGGGAAACAGCAGTTGGTAAGAACTAGAAATCTTTATTCTGCTTTGCCTTTAAAAGAAGTTGAAAATTAATAAACTGTGCATTGGCTAACTTCACTATGTACCCACTTTGTCCTGAGTAATGTGGTTCTACACTTGAGACCCCAATGTACTAGAAGTTGACAAACTGGCTTGGTGGCCTACATTGAGCTGCATGAACTTATGAACAAACTCACCAACACTGTTCTGCATTTTCTGCCCTGACTTCCAAATGACTGACTAAACTCCACTGCACTGAACTCAACTTGCTGAACATAATGGGCTCCCAATTGCTTGCCAAATCTGAATGGAGCGGCCCCATGCTTCACTAAACTGAACTCTCTTCCTTCACTGCTCTTAAGTAACCTCCCTTTCCTGTCTGTTCTCATGAGAATTGGAAGTATCCTAACTCCGACTCATTCTGTCAAATCTATCTGTATTCCAGCAACAGCAGCCGTATTGATGAATTAAAATACCTTTAAAAGAAGGTATTTGAGCAACTATAAAATTGGGTATGCATGAGTTTTGTTGTTGTTCCTCATTTTTTATTTTGAAAAAAAGTATTAGCCTGAAATAGCAAATGTCAAATCTATGTATTCACTAGAAAAGTATAGAAACAATTTAAGATGGTAAAAATTGAGGAAAGTACAATAGAATATATACAGTTTGCAGATAATAAGAACATAAATATTGTTCATTTTATTTTAATTTCTATGATGTCTATAAAGATTCAGATACTGCTTAGGAAAAATATGTCTGGAAATAATTTAATTTAACAAAAATCAGGCATCTTATACACAACAGTAGTATTAGAGTGACATGGGAAAATAAGCTAAGAATTAAATGAAGATATTTAAAGATGACTTTTTACATGTCCTTGCAGAATCAGTATGTTTGTTCCCAAATCCTGAGCATTTTAGTAATGTTTTACTGTGACATTATTAGAGTATTAATACTTCAAAAGGAACCAAAAGATACTCATTTCTTTTAAGTTATATTTTTAAAAAAAAAGATTTTTTTTCTGTATCTATATGTAATTTTAAGACTTTTCAAAGCCATTTTTCCCCCTTGGAAAAATGCACCTTCTATGACACAGTAAAAGTTCACAGGGGAAATAGAGTTTACTTTATAGAATGTCAAGGCTAATATTTCAGGTAAATGACATGTATTTTTGAAGAATGCCAGCAATTACATTTAGAAATAGCTGTTGTTTCTTCAAAAGTAATGCTTTTTTTTTCCTATTTGCTGGCTCATTTGTGATACTTGGCAGAAGAAAGAAGAAACTTTGCAAATTTCTAATGAGGATTCATAATGACACAGGCAGCTTAGAGGACTATATATTTTTAAACAACATTAACTTAATTTTCTACCTTTAATTTAACTGTACTAAATTTATACAGAGAACACTAGTGATATGTATATACACTGGCATTCTTCACACTTAGGGTAGAATTAATAAAGAAAACAGTGTGCTTTCTTCACAAAGGTCAGTTGAATCGACAGGGATATTCAAAGAACATATATCAAAGTTGCCACAGGCTACTCATAAACTATGAATATTTAATACCTTTGTACTTTTATACTGTTTTAAACATATTGAGATCTGAGAACTGCAATTCATAAAATTCTCTTCAACCATTTAAAAATTATCAACAGTGTTATAGGAAATAACCTAGCTACTAAAATTAAGTTACCATTAGAGTTTTCTTGAATTTTGTGCATGAAAAAGTCTATTTTCAACAGTAATCTTTGATATTTTGTGATTTTTCTCTTTTAGCAAATTGAAAGATTTTTATAAATAGTTTGCTATGACTTTTAGGGAATATTTTGATCTTGGATATTCTTAAAGCATATTTTAAGTTTAAAACTTATAAATATATATATACTAATTTTTATTTATTTTTCTACATGTCTTTGTTTCTGTGTCTCTCAGTCTGGGGGCTCCTGAGTGGTAGTCAGAGCCGGCTTATGGGAGTTAGTCCTCTTCTTCCATCATATTGGTTTCCAGGTTTAGGACTTGGTTTTCAGTCTTGGTGGCAAGTACCCTTATGCTTTGAGCCATCTTAATGGCCTTATTTTATATCTTTTAATGATATAATTTTAATGGTAGAAAACAAAGTAAACAAGTTTTATGATATTGAAATTTTAGGTGCATTATAATCTATTTGAACAACTCAAAAATTATATTCTCTTACTTTCTTTCTTTTAAATGCTTCACAGTTTTCTCCTTTTTTCTGTATCATCCATTTCATGCACTGTATTGCATATACCTACTACATATCAATGTCAGAAATATGTAATGGTATTTTTAGATAGCCAAATGGTTTAAAAAGCAGAAATATTTCATACTGAATTATCTTTACTTTGAAAGTATATTTAAATCATTTTGTGATATGTAATATAAAAGATTTCTTTGCATAATTCCATTTATTTTGCTGGCCCAAAATGTTCCTGTCTAAAAGAACTACAGGCACAAACATGGAGAAAAGACTTAGTGAAAGGTGATTCTGTAACCAACCATCTTGAATCTATCTCAAGGGGAGACTCCAAGGCCTGAGACTATTACTGATGCTATGGTGTGCTTACAGACAAGATCCTAGCACAGCTGTCCTCAGGCCCAACAAGCAGTTGACTGAGAAAATGCAGATAGCAGATACTTATACCTAATAATTGGACTGAAGTCAGGGACCACTGTAGTTGAATTAGAGAAAAGCTGAGGAGGTGGGTGACCCCGTAGGAAGACAGCAGTCCCAACTAACACAGACCCATAAGATCTCTCAGACACTGGGCCACCAACCAGGCAGCATACACTAGCTGGTCTGGGGCACTGGACACAGACCTGAGAGAATTGCCTGGTCTGACCTCAGTGGGAGAAGATGTGCCTAACCCTTGAGAAACTTGAGGCCCCAGAAAGTGGGAGGCATGGCAGACAGGGGTTGTAGATATCCTTTTGGAGACATGGGAAAGGAGGAATGGGATGAGGATATGTGGGATACTGAACCAAGACTGGGCATAAAAACTGGACTGTAAAAATTTAAAAATAAAAAGAAAGATTTTTTTTCTGTCTATAAGTACACTTCTCCATTATTTCATATACATTATGCATAATCATCCATAAAATTCAGCGACTAGATGATATCAGAGAACTTTTTAGCCCAAAACTATTTCTAATAATTTTTGTATTTTAAAAGGTAGAAATCTTGACATCTTTCATGTCTTTTCTTTATGCTTTAGCTGAATTTTAGCTGACTTTAAAATGAGAAGGATCTTGCAAATTACTTAATTTGGGAAGAGAATGAACTAAAAAGACTCCAGTCAAGTAAAAGCTCTAGTATTCAATATAAACAGCAAAGGATTTCAAAATTATATTACAAGAAATCAACGGAGCATGTTCAACAATGTTATGTTGATCACATGAATTACAGCTAATATTTATGGAATGTTTATCAGGTCATGCTTGTTTTAAATTACTTAACAGAAGCCAATTCATGGAAACTTCCTTAATAAGCCTAATATCCTTATGACTACTTTCCATTATGCAGAGGAAAAGTACTAAAGTTAAAAAGAGAGTGAAAAGAAATTAGGTAATCTTTACCAGGTCAAACTAATATGTAAATCCAAACAGACTGGGTATCAAGTTCAAATTTAATGACTAAGTTCTCAAAATGATAAGCAGAAGGGACACGAGTCATATTTGACATAGATCATGAAAAATGTTAAAGAGCAAGGATATTCAGTTTCAAGTTTGAAATTTATCCCCAGCCCCTCTTAGATATTGCCACAGAAAACATATTACTAAATAAACTTTAACAAAATTATGATTTGGGTGCCCTGGTATCTAGATAGAATAAGGCAAGAGACTTTACACACTATTTCTCCCCATTACTGATAAAACTCTACTAAGTTTCCAGAGTCATGTACTTTTTATAAGTTAGCTCTTTCTATTAGCATTTAAAATTTTATGTTTTTGAAGCTATCTATCAGGTTACAAATATCAATACTTTTTAAAGTCTTTTGCATGCCTATTTTGAAAAATGAATATTAAGAATTTTCAGAAATGTCAGGGTTCCTTCCTGTCTCAGCTGGTGCCCTCAGCAGACCTTGGGCTCTACCTCTAAACCCAATCTCAAAATACCCAGAAGAAGCTCGACTCCCAGGCACTCTAACACCTCCCTGACTATAGGTAAGAAGGCCACGACAACTGTCTCAACACCCCAACACCAGGAGTAACTGGAACCAGCTGGATTCAGAGATGCAGGAACCCCCATTCAGAGGCCCTAATTCCTTCTGTTCTGAGGAGGCACTGAGCAGAACTTGGGCACTAGCTCCGCCCTCAGTCAAACAATATCCAGAAGAAGCTTAACTCCCAGGTGCTCTAAAACTCCCAGGATCATAAGATTTCAGGAACTTGATTACACCAGGATTTCAGAATCCCAGAGGGAGCTTCACTCCCAGGACCTCTGAAGCACCCAGGATTCAGGATCACTGGATCCCAGAATCACGGAATCACAGAGACAGCTAAATTCTGAGGAGTTCTGAAACAACCAGCATCACAGGAGAGACAGGCTCCAGTCAGTAACAGCGATGGCGGGTAGTACTAGAGATAATCAGATGGCAGGAGGCAAGTGTAAGAACATAAGCAACAGAAACCAAGGTTACTTGGCATCATGAAAACCCAGTTCAACCACCATAGCAAGTCCTGGATACCCCATCTCACTGGAAAAGTAAGATTCAGAACTAAAATCACTTCTCATAATGATGATAGAGGACATTAAGAAGGATATAAGTAACCCCCTTAAAAACACAGGAGAACACAAGTAAACAGTTAAAAAAAAGGCTTAAAGAGCAAACACAAAAATCCCTTTAAAAAATTACCAGGAAAAAAACCAACCAAACAGGTAAAGGAATTGAATAAGACCATCCAGGATTAAAAAAAAATGGAAATAGAAACAGTAAAGAAAAGATAAAGGGAGACAACCCTGGAGATAGAAAACCTAGGAATCAGATCAGGAGTCATAAACAGAAGCATCACCAACACAATACAAGAGATAGAAGAGAGAATCTCAGGTGCAGAAGATACCATAGAAAACATTGACACAGCTGTCAATAAAAATGCAAAAAGCAAAAATCTCTTAACACAAAACATCCAGGAAATCCAGGACAAAATGGCAAGAGAAAACCTAAAGATAATAGATATCGAAGAGAGTGAAGATTCCCAACTTAAATAGTCAGTAAATATTTTCAACAAAATTATAAAAGAAAACTTCCCTAACCTAAATAAAAGAGATGCCTAAGAGTATACAAGAAGCCTACAGAATTCCAAATAGACTGGACAAGAAAAGATATTCATCCCATCACAAAACAATCAAAACAACAAATACACAAAACAAAGAATACCAAAAGAAGTAAGAGTAAAAGGTTACATACAAAGGCAGATCTATTAGAATTATACCAGACTTCTCACCAGAAACTATAAAAGCCAGAGGATGCTGGGCAGATGTCATACAGACCTAAGAGAACATAAATGTGAACCCAGGCTACTATACACAGCAAAACTTTCAATTGGCATAGATGGAGAAAAAAAGATATTATATGAGAAAAATAAATTTACATAATATCTTTCCACAAATCAAGCCCTACAAAGGATAATAGAGGTAAAGATCCGACACAAGGAGGGAAACTACACCCTAGAAAAGGCAAGAAAGTAATCCTCTTTCAACAAACCCAAAAGTAGCATAATTCCATCTATAATAACAAAAATGACAGCAAGCAACAATCACTCTTCCTTAATAACTCTTAATATCAATGAACTCAATTCCCCAATAAAACGACATAGACTAACAGACTGGATATGTAAACAGCCCCAACATTTTGTTTCATATAGTAAATGTACCGCAGTGACAATGACAGACAATATCTCAAAGTAAAAGGCTGGAAAAAGTTTTCAAAGCAAATGGTCCCAAGAAACAAGCTGGAGTAGTCATTCTAATGTTGAATGTAATTAACTTTCAAGCAAAAGTTATCAAAAAAGATAAGGAAGTACACTACATAATTGTCAAAGGGAAAATGTACCAATATGAACTCTCAATTTTGAACATCTATACCCCAAATTCAAGGGGACCCAGATTCATAAAAGAATGTTTACTAGAGCTCAAAGCACACATTGCTCCTCACATAATAATAGTGGGAGACTTCAACACCCCACTGTCTGTAACAGACAAATCATACAAACAGAAACTAAACAGAGGCACAGTGAAACTAACAGAAGTTATGAACCAAATGGATTTAACAGATATCTATAGAACATTTCATCCTAAAAAAAAGAATATAGCTTTTACTCTGCACCTTACAGTATCTTCTTCAAAATAGAACATATAATTGGTCACAAAACTGGCATCAAGAGATACAAAAAGATTGAAATAATCCCTTGCATCTTATCAGATCACATGAACTAAGGCTGGTCTTCAATAGCAACATAAACAACAGAAAGCCCATATACACATGGAAGCTGAACAAGGCTCTACTCAATGATGACTTGGTAAAGGAAGAAATAAAGAAAGAAATAAAAGACTTTTTAGAATTTAATGAAAATTAAGGCACATCATACCAAAAATTATGAAAACAGTACTAAGAGGAAAACTCATATGTCTAAATGCCTACAAAAAGAAACTGGAGAGAGCTAGCTTGAAAGAACACCTGAAAACTCTAGAACATAAAAAAGCAAATACAACCAAGAGGTGTAGATGGCAGGAAATAATCAAATTCAGGTTTGAAATCAATCAAGTAAAAACAAAAAGATGAATAAATCTAGGAGCTGGTTCTTTGAGAAAATCAACAAGATAGATAACAGTATCTGAATTAATAAAATCAGAAATAAAAAGAGATACATAACACTGGAAACCAAGGAAGTTCAAACAATAATCAGATCCTGCTACACAAGCCAATACTCAGCAAAATTTAAAAATCTGGATAAAACTCTCATTTTTCTAGACAGTTACCAGATGCCAAAGTTAAATCAGGTTCAGAAAAACCATCTAAATAGTCCTATAATCTCTAAAGAAATACAAGCAGCCATTAAAAGTCTCTAAACCAAAAAAAGCCCAGGACCAAATGGGGTTAGTGCAGAATTCCATCAGAATTTCAAAGAAGACCTAATATCAATATTCTTCAAATTATTTCAAAAAATAGAAACAGAAGAAAGGTTACCCAATTTGCTTTATGAAGCCACAATTACACACTGATACCTAAGTCACACAAAGACCCAACAAAGAAAAAGAACTTCAGAAAAAATTCCCTTATGAACATCAATGCAAAAATATTCAATAAAACTCTAGCAAACCGAGTCCAAGAACACATCAAAATGATCATTCACCACTATCAAGTTGTTTTCATCCCAGTGATGCACATATGGTTCAATATTCCAGAATCCATTAATATAATCCACTCTATAACAAACTCAAAGAAGAGAACCAAATTATCATTTCAATAGATGCTGAAAAGAGATTTGACAAAATTCAACACCCATTCATGGTAAAAGTCTTGGAAAGATCAGGAATTCAAGGCCCATACCTAAACATAATAAAAGCAATATATAGCAAACCAGTAGTCAACATCAAACCAAATGGAGAGAAACTTGAAGCAATCTCATTAAAATCAGGAACTAGAGGAAGCTGCCCACTCTCTCACTATCTATTCAATATAGTATTTGAAGATATAGCAAGAGCAATTAGACAACAAAAAGAAGTCCAGAGGTGAGACCTGGAAAGGGAATAATATTTGAAATGTAAATAAAGAAAATATCCAATAAAAATAAAATAAAATTGCTCTCTCTAATTATACCACATTCATCAGGGCTTCCTGGCTTGCTTGTTAGATGGAGTTTCTGCTCCACTTTTCCATATTAGGTGTACATGTGCTATGATGGTTTGGTATAGTTCACTTCTTTTTCCTAAGTCAACTTTTTCTGCTACATGAATTTTGATCTAACCCATTACAAACTGTGGATTTTATTTGGAAACAAGTTGGAACATAATCTATTCTTTCTTATTATGATTACTAATTAAACAGAATGTGAGGCAAAAGATAGAAGTCAGAGGACTTGATCCAGAAGAACTTTCTAGAGTTGGGTCTTTCATTCTAACATGTGTATCCTAAAGATTGAACTCAAATTATCAATCTTAGCAGCAAATGCATTAAATTGCTAAGCCTTCTCTGAAGCCCCATTGCAGCTTTTAATATGTCCCTCACCACAATCTGAGACCTCACTCTAGCAGCTTTAATTTTCATACTTCTACTAATATGTTTACTTGTAGAAGGGATACAAATGTGCATGTGCATATGGAGACCAGAGATCAATATCAAGGATGAGGGCTTGAGTTTGACATGGACAGTCCAGTCAAGATCATCACCACCTTAAAAGTTATAGAGAACACAAAATGTTACTTCAATTTTACAAGTTGTAAATTTCCCCTACCAGATTATTTATTATTTATCTATATAGTTCTGTCTCCCTGTGTACTACTCAGACTTGTAAAACGGTTCAGTGTCATACATATAGTTTTAATTTTTATCAGTTTATGATAATTTATAGCATATGAAGTTAGCTAATAAGATTTAATAGATATAAACCACATAAAAAGTATTTAACATTAAATCAAAAAGTTTAACCTCAAAAATACATAGTCTGAAGAAGTTAAAGGATGGAATAAAAGTACACAGGAGGTGGCCTCTTCAGGCTCAATATCTACAATGCTGTGACCCACAGATAAGTTCACCCCCATTAATTCTTGGCTCTCTCCCTCATGTTTGATCTCTGTCTAGTCATAGTGAGGCACCCCACATCCCGACCTCTGTTAGTTGTAGATTTTCAATCATGGACATCTAGCCATATGTCCTGTCCTTCCCCACACCTGATCCTGAATTCCCCTATTCACCTCTTTATATCATCTCCCACCCATGTGAGAGTGTGGGACTGTGAATGGATAGCTTGGTTCCTGGTTGAGCACAGGCCTTGAACCCCAGACCCTAATGAGATGGTAGGTGTTCAGCCTTGCTCCCAGACTCCAGGCTCCTGTCAGGAGGCTGAAGACCTCCATTGATCTGTGCCTTTCAGTCATGTAGGGCAATGCCCCTACAGCCCCTTCCAAAGAGAGGTTTGTGTCACCTATCACAGGTAGAAGACTTAACTACAGGCCACAGAGCCTCAAGACATCTCCATATTAATGAGATACCTAAAGGCCAGAGGGCATAGCCAATTAAGCATTCCTTCCCAGACTCTCCTCCTTGCAAACGGTATTTAACCAAAGGCCCGCCCTGGGAGTACAAGAATACAGCTTCATGCACTTTCCGCCATGATAATACACCTTTTAAAACCATGGACTTCTTCTTGTCTTTGGGGTCCCCACTGTGGGGAACTGTGAAGAAGGCCTTTAATTAAGGAGCTGCCGCCACTGTTGCCTAATCTGCCACTAGAAGACTTCTCTACGTTCCCAACACAGAGGCTACCAATTCAAGCAAGCTAGCCGAGCCAGTGATGACTCAGCCAAGCAAGTCACTTCGACCAAGAATTTCCACCCTGCAGGGGATTGGCAAAGCTCTCCCTCACCCTCTTGGCTTCGAGTGGTCCAGCCTGTATGTCTACCATCTTGGTCTTTCTGCAGTCCCCAGCAGCATCTGAGTGCCGAAGGGCTGAGACCACCGGTCTCCCCATCTAGGTGCTTTGGCCCGGAGATCCTCACTCAGGAGCTGTGCCCCAATGGGATTTCAGGCTGAGACCTCTCTATGCCTGGGCGGAGTCAGGTGGCTTCTCATAGCTCCATGTCCGCCTGACACTGCTTAGAGTAAACTCAGTCAAGTTCCCATGCTTTTTCTCCCGGAGCCGCAGTTCCAGCCACCTGGAGATCCACAATACAGCCCAACTGAACTCATGCTCATGTATAGGCACTACAGACCCGCATGAGAGGGCTTCACATGTTCACGTGATCATACATAAATTACCTCCCTCTATCTTCTACTTATGATTATTTTATTCCTCCTTCTAAATCAGTATGAGTAAATTTTTAAAGCTTTTCAAATTTTTACATAGCATTATAAACATCAGAATCTACTGTTACTGTAATTTTCTAGTTCAAGTAGAAAGCACTTCTTTTTACATCTGTTTATTGTCCTCCACTGTGGGGCTGTGGCTCATGTACAGGTGTGGGTTCTTTTGGGCTGAGTTGTGGGTCCTGCATGTCTGCTGCCCAGACAACTGGTGATGCAGCTCATAGGGAAGAAGCATGGGAATTCAATTGTGTTCACTCCACATGGCATTGGGTTGTGGGAAGCCACTGGGCACTACTCCAGGTATGGGGAGATCACAGTCTGAGACCCCACATGGGCCACAGCTCTTGGGTTGTGGGTCCCAAGATCCAAGGCTGTTGGCAGGGAAGCAACTGATCTTAGCCCTTGGGCTCTCAGGGGCTGCTGAGAAGCAGCAGAAGGACTGAGGTGGGGGGAGCATATGGGCTGGACCAATCTGCAGCCGAAAGGGGTAAGGGGCAGAAGCTCTGGAATCCTGCTGGGTAGATGAGACTCATGGTCTAGGTGACTCTCTTGGCTGGGTCATGGCTGAGCTTCCATGGCTGGAACTCAGAGAGATCCTCAGTGGGAGATTAAACAGTGGCTCAGTAGTTGAACACTTTCTCCATGATCCCCCACGGAGAGCCCCAAAGACGAGAGGTAGTCCATAGTCTTAAAAAAAATTTATTGTCATGGTGGGAAGTGAATGAAACTATACCCTGTTTCTCAGGGTGGGCCTGAGGTTAAATACCTTTTACAAGTAGGAGGAGTGTCTGGGAAGGAATACTTAATTGGCTACATCCTCTGGCCTTTGGGTATCTCATGAATAAGGAGATCTCTTGAGGATCTGTGGCCTATAGTCATGCCCTCTACCTATGCTATGTGATTGAAGGCCACAAATCTTTCTTTGGGAGGGGCTGTGGATGTCTGAAGCTAAGGGAAAGGAACCAAGGCCCAGGGGCAAGGCCAAACATCTACAGCCCCTTTTGGGTCTCCTGGGTTCAAGTCCTGCGCTCAACCGGGTACCCAGCTGCCTCTCATAGCCCATGGCCCCACATTCCACATTTATTCATTTATTTCTTTCACTTACCTTCTTTAAAAACCATACTGTGGGGTTAGCAAAATAGTCCAGAGGGTAGTAGTGCTTGTTTTGCAAACAAGCCTAATGACTTGAGTTCTATTCCCCGAATATAAAGATAGAATATTTGAACAGAATATTCATGGTGTCTAGTGCTTCACATGTTCATTTGGTCATACATAAACATTTTACACAAAAATATAATAAGTTTAAAAGATCCTTTTTGGGGGGATGGTCAGGTATTGTATTGTATAACTTTAATACCAGAATTCTTGAAGGAGAGGCATTTGTATCTCTGTGAATTCCAGGATACCCATGGCTAGAAAAAGAGGTGATCTCTGAAAAAAAATATTTATAATGTAAAATACATTAGGTATTATACTTATTATAATTTTGCCACAACAATCAAACCTTACTTAATAAAACAAGAGTAGGGTATACATATTTATTTACTTTTATTTTTAATTCTTTTCTTATTGATTAATTAATTATTTATATCCCAATTGTTGCCCCCTTTCTGTTTGCCCCTTGTGGAGTTCTTCCCCCTCTCCCTCTTCATATCTAAGATGGTGACTGCCCTGGTATATCCCCCAACCTAGGGTATCAAGTCTTTACAGGATTAGGCACATCCTCTCTTCTAAGGTCAGACAATTCAGCTTTCTGCTACATATATGATGTGGGCCTCAGAACAGACCAACTCATTTATTCACTTTTTGGTTGGTGACTCACTCTCTTGGAGCTCCTAGGGGCCCATGTTAGTTGACATAGTTGGGATTTCTATGGGGTTGCTATTTGCATCAGTTCCTTCAAATCTCCCCCTAACTCTTCCATAAGGGTTTTAGACCTCCACCCAATGCTTGGCTATGTGTATCTGCATTTGTCTCAACTACCTGTTGGCAGAGCCTCTCAGAATACAATCATGGTAGTCTGCTGTTTGTAAGCAGAACATAGCATCAATAATAATAGTATCATGGATTGATGCCTATCCATGAGATGGATCCTAAGTTGGTCTGGTCATTGGATGTTCATGTCTTTTTTCCTTGTTCCATTTTTGTCCCTGCATTTCTTTTAGACAAAAGTAATTTTGGGTCAAAAGTTTCCACCTTACACCAAACAGAATGGCAAAGATCAAAAACTAAAGCAACAATCACATGCTGAGCAAGATGTGGAGAAACAGGGGCACTCCTCTTTTGGGGGTGGGATTTCAAACTGGAACAACCACTCTGGAAATCAATCAGGTGGTTCACCAAAAAACTGGAAATAGTTCTACTTGAAGACAAAACTGTCCTAATTTTGGGCATATACCCAAAAGATGCTTTACCATACCACAAAAACATATGTTCCACTATGTTTATAGCAGCCTTATTTGTAATAGCCAGAAGCTGGAAACAACCTACATGTACCTCAACCAAATAATGGACACAGAAAATTTGGTTAATTTTTACAAATGGACTACTATTCAGCTATTAAAAACAAGGACATCATGAATTTTGCAATCAAATGGATAGAACTAGAAAATATCATCCTTAGTGATGTAAAACATACCCATAAGGACATGTATGGTATGTACTCACTGATAAGTGAATATTCGCTAAAAAGTACAGAATACCCATGATATATCCAACAGACCCCAAGAAATTAACCAAAAAAGAAGGCCCAAATGAAGATACTTAAATCCCAATTAGAAGGGAGAACAAAATAATCATGGGAGTCAGAGGGAGGAAGTGACATGAATGGGAGAGTGTAAGGGGGAGGCAGGAAAAGGGGGGCAGGATCAAGTATCAGAGAATACAGGACAGTGGCCCAGATGGCCAGAAAAATGAAAAGAAATATGCATCTGCTGGGGCTGGTGATGGGGGGGGGGACCTCTATAATGTCTCAGAGATCTAGGATGGGCAAGGCTCCCAGGAATGTGGGTGACCATAGATTAAATGCCTAACAGTAGGTATATGGAAACTGAAGAGACACCCTACAGTAGTTAGACTGGACCTGGAGTGTTGGGATGGGGACATCAATCTACATACAAAACCTTCTACCTAAAATTACTCTTGTCTAAAAGTATGGCTATATTTATAATATCTATTATTTTCTTTACTTTTTCCTTATTCTTTTCTGATATATCAATTATCCTTTAAAATATACTTTTTAGTTTATATCATTCTTTTATGTATATGATTTGCCTGCATGTATTTATGAGCATGTATATGGCTGGTGCTACAGAGGTCAGAAGAGGACATTTATCTCCTATCTAATAAAAGATGGGAAGCACCACCATGTGGAAGATGAGAAGAGGGAAAATAGTAGTCTGAGTTATCAAACTAAATCTATTTAACCACTAACATCATATGTAAAATGAACCTTTTATTCATTTTTCTTATCTAACTGATAGCAAATTTATACAACTGTCTTTTAATAAAAGCATTGCTTAGTATTTATTGATATCCCAGTACTTTGAGGCATGGAAAAACTTTAAATATTCACATAAACCTTAATTTAGAAGTCAACAAACTTAGTATTGCTGGAACCATAAATTCCATGCTTTGTATTTGCATATTGCTCTACTCAGGCAGTGCCCATTATATGTATACATTGTATAAAATTACTTGGTATTGATTTTCAAATTCAGAAAGTCATGTTTCCTATCACTGGGTCTTTAGCATAGTAATGACTAGAAAACATTTTAATCACCACTTCCAAGAACATTACTCTTCAACTGAGATCAATTTCCACACCGGGGATGTAGCTATTAAACTCACCATTCTCATCCTTTATCTGGCTTTCTGTCAAGTAGCTTTAAGTTGATAGGGGGTGCTAGGTAATCACTGCCCATTATTATTTATTTACTTTAAAAATAGCAAGACATCCCAATTCATAAATATCTTTTAATATCAAAAGAAATTGTCTGATACAAATTAAGATATATAGCATATTATGCTTTCTGTTTTCAATATATGTTTATATTGAAATCATATGTATCATATATACAAAACACACACACACATACACACACACACACACATATATATATATATATATATATATATATATATATATATATTCAGATAAATGTTTTTAGAATTCATGTCTTTATGAAGAGATAATAGTACTTCAAAATACAACATGCATTAACAAAATCCAATATAAAACTATGTTTTAATTACTAATAATTTACTGTGCTACAAATTTCATATTTTTTACTTCTATGCATTTGAAATATATCACTTATAGGTATTTTTAATGAATTGCCACCCAACTGTTTTAAAGAACAAATGGAAGTAAGTTCTTCATTTAAAGGGAGTTTTTGGTGAAACCATTCTCATCACTTCTGTTTAAATGGCCTCTTGAGATGCCATGCTTCTGCAAGGGTGACATACTTGTTTCCACAAATGAGAAAAACACATGCTAATTATATTATTGTTTCTGGCTTGTTTCTCTTAACATAATAGTCCCTACTTCTATTCAAGAGGCTAGAGATGACAGAATGTGTTTATTTTTATAGCTTAAATACCCTTATAGTATTCCACTGGGAAAATATACCATGCTTTTGTTTTATTTTGTTTGCTTACCTTATCAGGCACTGAATGACATCTTGAATAATTTCATGGTTTAGTTATTGTGTAGAATGCTACAACAGATGCTAGGGACATACACGAAATACACTTATTTTTTCTTGCTGTGGTAATTTTCCAATAGTGGAATTTCTAGATTATGTAGAACTCCATGTAGGTTTTCAAGAAACCACCATGTTGCTTTCCATAATGATTAGTCTTATTTTATTCCTATCAAAAATGTAGAAGAGTTTTCTTTCCTTTCCTGTGAATCTTTACCAGCATTACTCATTTCTTTCTGTGTTGGTTTTGGTTTTGTTTGAAGACAAAGACTTATTATGTTGAATCATATCTTGGGTGCTGGGATTACATACACATGCTACTGCTACATTTCACATTTTTCTTTTCTTGGGGTTTGTATCTATTCAATAATTGATTTTTGATACTTCATTCATCCCACAGTACAAATTCAATTCTCATATACCATTTAGAAATATTCTCACATTATTTTTCATTCCTGGTTGCTCCATTGATGTGTAGAAGCTTCAAATTTTGACAAGATTAGATTTATCTACCATTTGTTTTTGTCATTTATACCTTTAAAGTTCTGTATAAAATGTTGTTGTCTATAGTAATGCATTCAAGTATTTTCAATATAGGCTGTTCTTTGTACCATTATAGATGTTAAAATGAGAAGATTATCAAGAATTTGAAATCAGAGTAGTGTCATAGATAGTGATTTCCAGGATATCGTGGCATAGACAGTGAGATAATAGACTCACCTATAAACCACTACACCTAAAAAAAATCTTTTGAACTCCATTGCATTGATCTTTTAAAAATATCTACACTTAATTTTAATTATGTTTTAAATCTTATTTATTTATTTATGTATTTATTTATTATATATTTGGTTTTGGCTTATTTTTTAATTATTTTATTTACATTATAAATATTATGTGACCCCCTTCCTAGTCTCCCCTCCTTGAGTTCTTTACCACATTCCCCCTCACCTTTTCTTCTGAGAGGGTGCTTCCCCCACTCACCCATTGATTCCTGCCTCATCTTCCCCTAGAATCCCTCTTCGCTGGAGCATCAAGTTTCTACAAAATTAATACATTATTTCCCACTGAGGCTAGACAAGACAGTCTTCTGCTATATATGTAGAGGGTGACACTAACCAACTCTTTGGTTTGTGGCTTAGTCTCTGGGACCTCTGAGGGTTCCTAGATAGTTGATAATGTCACTCTTCCTATGGGGGTTGCAATTTCCTTCAGCTACTTCAGTCCTCTTACCTTTTCCATAGGCATCCCCGACCTTAGTCCAATGGCTGGCTGTCAGTATGTGCATTTGTCTAAGTCAGTTGCTGGTAGAGGCTTTCAGAGGACAGCAATGATAGGCTACTGTCTGTAAGCACAGCATGGCATCAGTAATAATGTGAAGACCAAGTGCCTGCGCATGCAATGGATCCTATATTGTGCCAGTCTTTGGATGAACTTTCCTTCAGCCTCTGCTCCATTTTTGTTCCTGAATTTCCTTTAAATAGGAACAATTCTGGATACAAAATTTTGAAACTGGGCAGGTGTCCCCATTCCACAATTAGGGTCCATGTTTATCTATTCGATGTGGTCTCTTTAGGTTCCATCTCCCCACCGTCGGGCATTACAGCTAATGTCATTTCCATTGGGTCCAAAGAACTTCTCACATCCCTGGTGTTTGGGAATTTATAGAGTTTCCCCCGGCCCCCATTCCATACTAACGCATACTATTCACTTTCTTGGCCCTCTCGGCTCCTCTCCTGTCTTCCCTCATACCTGATTCTGTACCCCTTTTCTCCCCATCTCTACTTTCCCACCCAGGTCCCATCTTCCTTCTGCCTCCCATAATTATTTTATTCCCTCTTCTAAGTGGGATTGAAGTATCCAAACTTGGGCCATCTCTATGTTCTCTGTGTTGTATCATGGGTATTCTGAACTTTTTGCTTTATATCCACTTACCAGTGAGTACATTCTACCATAAATATCCTTTTGGGTCTGGGTTAAGTCACTAAGGATGCTGTTTTCTAGTTCCATCCATTTGCCTGCAAAATTCATGATGTCCTCATTATTAATAGCTGAGTAGTAGTCCATTGTGTAAATGAGGCATATTTTCTGTATCTATTCATTTTTCTGTTAAGGAACATCTCAGTTGTTTCTAGCTTCTGGCTATTACAGATAAGGCTGCTAAGAAAATAGTAGAGCACATGTCCTTGTGATATGTTAGAGCATATTTTTGTATACACCGAGGAGTGGTATACCTGGGTCTTCAGGTAGAACTGTTTCCAATTTTCTGAGGAACTGCCAAGTTTATTTCCAGAGTGGTTGTACCAGTTTACAATACCATCAACAATGGAGTAGTTTTCCTCTTTTTCCACATCATAACTAGCATCTGTTGTCACATGAGTTTTTGATGTTAGCCATTCTGACTTGTGTAAGGTAGAATCACAGGGCTGTTTGGATTTGCATTACCCTGATCACTAAGGATTTCTTTAAGTGTTTCTCAGCTATTCAAGATTCCTCAATTGAGAATTATCTGTTTACCACTGTACCTCTTTTTTTCAAATTTGGTTATTTAGTTTTCTGGAGTTTAACTTTTTGAGGTCTTTTATATTTTGGATATTAGCTCTCTATTGAATGTAGGATTCGTGAAGATCTTTTCCCAAAGTGTAGATTGCAGTTTTGTATTATCAACAATGTCCTTTTGCATTACAGAAGCTTTTCAAATTAATGAAGTCCGGTTTGTCTATTGTTGATCTTAGACCCTGAACCACTGGTCATTTATACAGGAATTTTTTTCCCCCTGTGGCAATGTGTTTGAGGCTATTTTCCACTTTCTCTTCTATTAAATTCAGTATATTTGGTTTTATGTGTAGGCCCCTGATCCACTTGGACTTGATAAATATGGATCCACTTGATACAGATGGATCAATTTGCATTCTTCTACATACAGACTGACAGATCAGTGGCATTTATTGAAGATGCTTTCTTTTTCTACTGTAGATTTTTGGCTTCTTTGTCAAATATCAAGTGTTGCATATATGTGTTGGTTTATTTCTGAATCTTCATTTCTATTCCATTGATCAACTTGCCTGTCTCTGTGTCAATACCATGTGATCTTGATTGTTTAAATCTTGAGGCTTAATTTTGTGAGACAATTTGGCACTTCTGATGGCATTTTTCTGTTTTGATGAGGTAGATAGGAAGTTTCAGGTTATTTGGAACAAGAATAAATAATGCTAAGTTTGTGGTGCCAGTCATATTAATTTTAAAGCATTAGCTATGAACAGGTTACTTCATAGTGTAACCAGTCATGTCAGGATGAACATATTCTAAAGGCAGTAGGGATCCATTGCTGACAACAATATTAAAAGATGTTGTTGAACAAGGAGAAGTCAAACTGTTGCCTGTATGGAGCATTCACCCCTATGTTATAGTCTCTGTGATAGACGATTTTTTGCAGGCCACCATTAGAGAAATGTAGAGACCCAGACACAAAATCACTGACCCACTGTCCTACCTGCATTATAGACTAGGGTAGCGGTGGCACAAAACTTGTGGGAGTAGCCAACCAATTGGTGAGTTGATTTAAACCCCACTTCAGGAGAATGAATCTGTATATTGCTTGGGTAACCAAGAAGCAGAAAGTAGATTTCCCAAATCTTAGATAAAACTAAGCAACATTGGTCAAAAACAAACAAACACACCTATAAACAACAACAACAAAAATGGTTGCAAATAATATTGTGTTATACACACAGATGAATGCCTTACCCAGTAATTATCAGAGGGTCTTCCTCAGGAAGCAAATCAGAGTGTATGCAGAGAAGAAAAGCCAGAAAGTATGTAGAGAAAGTCTAAATTGGATGTCTCCATCAAATCTCTTCATTCTGAGCTCAGAAAATCCAATGGAATAGGAGCCAAAAACATTGTAAATGTCACAGGTTATGGAGAACACCAGGAGAACAAGGCTCTCTGAAACAATTAATCAAAGTACATATGACCTCCCAGACACTGAAGGAGAAAGCATAAACATACAATTCACATGCATTAGGTCTTCTGTGTATACATTATACCTTTCAACTTAGTATTTTTATGAGACTCCTGATTATGAAAATGAGTAAATTCAGCTGGGCGGTGGTGGCACATGCCTTTAATCCCAGCACTTGGGAGGCAGAGGCAGGCGGATTTCTGAGTTCGAGAGTTCGAGGCTAGCCTGGTCTGCAGAGTGAGTTCCAGGACAGCCAGGGCTACACAGAGAAACTCTGTCTCGAAAAACCAAAAAAAAAAAAAGAGTAAATTTTTGACTTTTACCTGTTCTGGTTTCTCTTTTCCTCCTATTGGATTGTTGTGTCCAAATTTGATATGAAGATTTTTGAGTCACCTTGTTATATTTTACTTTGAATTTTTGGTTGTTATCTTTTAGCATGCTGTGTTTTCTTGTGAGTGACATGAAGGAGATGGATCCAAGTGGTAGGGGAAGTGTTGAGGAAATGGGAGGAATTGAGAGAGGAGAAAATATCAGGATTATTACATAAGAAAATAATCTATTTTCAATTTGAGATGTGGGAAAAAAGAGAGAAAATGTGTTATTCGTAGTGTTTGTCAAATTGTTGGAAGAATGGAGTTAAAGTAACTAGAATTCCCTCAAGAAATTCATAATAGGAGAAGAGAAAGCCTAATCCTAGTAGTTATAGCCATCTTGAACAATGTCTAAAGCTGTTTTTCATTTCTAGCATTATAATTTTTAAGCATCTTTCTTTAGTCATTTCTTAGAAAGAACAAAATTTTTATAATTTTTATGTATATTTTTGCACAAAATATATACAAAAAATACTTTAACATTCAGCATATATATATATATATATATATATATATACATATACAACATGAGTTAATATGTTAATACTCACATAGTTGGAGATAATATTGAATGAATATAAAAAGGCATGAGAATGCACTAGGAAAAATATTAATAGACTAAAAGTGAAAACAATACAAAGCAAATCCCTGGATATATATTATTCAGAAAAATTCTTCTGAAATAAGGAACAAGATAAGGTTTTACACTTTTTCCATATCTGTTAGTATAGTAGTTGAAATCTTAGCTAGAGCAACAATTAATCAAGAAGTATATCAAGGAAATACAAACTGGAAAAGAGTAAGTCCAAGTGCCTTTATTTGCAGATGATATGATAATATGCATAAGTTACCTTATAATTCCACTGGGAAATGTCTACAGCTAGTAAAATCTTTCTTCAAAGTAATAGACAACAAAATTAACACATGAAACTCAATAACTTTTCTTATATGAAAGACAAATGAACTGGGAAAATAATCAGAGAAATAGTATCTTTTCCAATATACTTATAAAACTTAACATATCTTGGGCTAATTCTAACCAAGATAGTGAAAGATTTGTATGATAAAATCTGTAAGGTATTGAAGATATCAGAGTATTGAAAGACCTCCCATGCTCATGGATATATAAGACTAATATAGTAAAATGGCCATCCTAGTTAAAAAAATTGACTGATTTTGTTCAGTCTCCACCAAAATCCCAATACAATTATTTTTATATCTTGAAAAGCTAATTTTTATCTTCATATGGAAAAATAAAATACCCAGGAGAGCTAAAACAAGCATTAATAAAGAAGAAATGTGGAAGGTACCATTATTCCCAATTTCAATTTTTACAACAAAGCTACAGTAACAAAAACAGCTAAGTGTTAATACTAAAACAGATATATTGTTCAGTGGAATCAAAGTGAAGTCAGAAATATATATCCATAAACCTATATACCCCTGGGTTTTGATAAATAAATATACAAAGAAACAAAGATAGGATCTTCAACAAATGGTGCAAGTCAAAGCAAATGGCTAATTATAGAATTATCCAAATAAATGTATTCTTATCACCATGTAGAAAATTCAACTCCAAATGGATCAAAACTCCCAAAATAAGACCAGATACCTACACTTCTGATAGAGGTTTAATGTCTACAATAATTAAATAACTCGAAATACTAGATATCAAGAAAATAAATAACACATCTAAAATGTGCATATAAACAAAACAGACAATTAAAAATGTGGAAACTCAAGTGACTGAAAAACATTTAAAGAAATGTTCAATGTCTTTAGTTATCAGGATAATGCAAATTAAAACCACTTCGATATTTCATTTTAGAAACATCAGTATGGTAAAGAGCACTAAAATAAGTAACACTTTAGACTGACAAGAATGAGGATGTGGAGTAAGGGGGATACTTATCTATTGCTAGTGTGACTACAAACTTGTACAGCTACTATGAAAATCAGTGTAGTCTTTCCTCATGAAGATGTAGGTATCAATCTACCTACAGATGCAGCTATAGCACTGTTGGATACATCTCCAAACAATGCTTCATCCTACCATAGAGACACTTATTCAACCATGTTCATTTTTGTTCTATTCATAATAGCCAATAATTATAAAACATCAAAGTGTCCCTCATGAGAAGACTGCATAAAATAAATGTATATTTACACAATTTAAATTACTCAGCCATTGAATAGATGACATATGGAAGATGTAGGCAAATTGCTAGAACTAGTAAAAACTCAACTATAGTGAAGTATTTCAGATCTTGAAACAAAAATATGGTATTCATTTACATGTAAGTAGACATCAGTTGTAAAATCAATCATAACCAAGCTACAATCCATAGAACCACAGAGCTTAGGTATAGAGTAATGGTTGAAGCTGGAGCAGAGAGATCTTCTTAGGAAATGAAAATAAATTAGATATGTATGAATGGATAGGGAACTATAATGGGATAATCCAGTAGGAAGTGGGGAAGGGAAATGGGGAGAGACAAATAAAATTAAGGGGCATTTGAGGCATAATATGATAACCTAATAGTAGAAGCCTCTTAATATCTATCTATCTATCTATCTATCTATCTATCTATCTATCTATCTATCTATCT
>NW_021604563.1:12897364-12918242 GCF_004785775.1 Grammomys surdaster
TCTATCTATCTATCTATCTATCTATCTATCTATCTATCTATCTATCTTTCTATCTATTTCTACTTCTATGTCTACATTTATATCTACAACTACATCTACATTTATATCACTATAGGAAACCTAAATAAAATCACCAAATAATGGAGTTGGGGGAAGACAGAAACTGAATTTGCCATTTCTTGTCACTAAATGAAAGTCTAGTACTGGAATTGGGCTACATCAAATTGAGTTTTGGGGAATTTTGGAACAACTCAGACTATTACCAATGCAATATCTTCCATCTTAATTATTCATAGCCTCTTCAGTAATCAAACATGATCTAATTGTGAAAAAGTAGCTTTTATTTGCCTGATATAATAGTATTCTTGGAGGCTTACTGCTGAATAAACTCACCTGTTCTAAGACTGCTGAATAAGCTCACCTTTTCTAATTATTTCTGAACTCTGGCTGGCTGGTTCATCTCAGATGTTCTGGCCCAAACTCCTCTCCAAGCTGACCGATTCAATCTTCCTTCTCTCAGCTCTTCACTGAATTGCTCTTTTTGACCTCAAACTAACTCTTACAATTTGTTCTAATCTCTTGCTCATTCTTGTTCTCTGACTTGTTCTATCTTCACCTGTGTTTAGCTTGTTTTCTCTATCTATGTAAAATTGTCCCTGTACAACTGATTTTGAACTTCACAAACTGAACTGACACAACTCCACTCCACTGCAGATCCTCTCAACTCACTGATAAAACTGAACTGACTCAATTCTCAACTGACAGACCACCAGTTCAACTGCACTGAATTTATCATACTGAATGGAACTCAATTCTGTTCAATTGAACTGATCTGTCTCCCTGCATTACTGTTAATTAGATTCTTTCCCGTGCTTGTGAGACTTGGATATATTACATCGTTGATGCATTCTGTCAATCTATTTCTGATTCATTACTTTGTGTGTGTGCAACTCAATTAAAATTAATTTTCAAACATGGCTGTTTCCTTCTATAAACTAATTTTACCTTAAAAGTGTATACACATGGCAATTCTGTATTCTGACCAGAGAGAATGAAGGTGTGTGGTCCTTTGCTAGAGCATCCATGTTACTCTGGAATCAACACCACTGAGATATATTTCCTTAATTAATAGGTCAACTTTTGGTCATTTAATGAAAAATTTCACACTGCCCTTTGAAAAATTAAAAGAAAAAAATATTTGGAAAAAGACATTATCATTACATACTCTGTAAGCACCAAAACATTAGCCCAGTAATATTATAAATAACTGCATATATATAAATTTGACAGCTTAGATGAAATAGACCAGTACTTAAAAAGAGACTGCCAAAATTATTTTTAGAACTTCCAGAAACAGCTATTTTTATTCCATAATTCTATCAAATAACCAGGGAAACTCAGGACCAATCCTCTGCAATCTTTCCTCTGAGAGAGGACAGAGTTTTTATATTTCTGAAATAATTATCAATCAATAAGGTAACAAAATACAGTTTATAAAGCCAAATGAATGGGAAAGTATTTTTATAGTTGTAAGAACAAAAATCTACTTGAAAGTAATAAACAGAGAAGAAATAACTGTATACTTTTTTTTATCTACTCAGATGATATAAAATTTATCAAAGTATGTCAGGTAAATAAAATTTTAAAACTGATAACTAGGATGTCTGAACAAGTAAAATGACAGTATATTAGTTAATGAAGAATACCGTAGGTTAAATTTCAATGCTTATTTATGGTTTTGCAATAAAACAACAGCAGTAATAAACCATACACAACTTGATAAAGCTCATATATAATTCTCATAAAGCCAACATTGTGTTTAACACTTAAAGAAAGGATAATAGTAGAAATAATATAAGGACGGCCACCCTCACTACTAATATTCATCAGAATAGTAGCATTCAGAAGTTCTGATCAGTGCAATGAAGAAATAAGTTAATGTGGAAGTCATAATTTTGAAATCAACAAACAAAATTTTTCCTATTCACTAGTGTTATGATTGTAAACATAAAAATGTCAACCTTTTCACATAGCATACTCTAGAACAAATAAATTAGTTCATCCAGGTATCTAAATATAAGCATTAAAATAGAAAACATATATATATATATATATATATGAACAAAAAAATGTAGGATACTTTACAGGCTCTTGAAAACATTATTAAACTGTTATGGGTAATTTTACCAAGTAATGCATAAAGTTTTTATGATAAAGCTATATGTCATTAGTAAAAATATTATAATTAATGTTAGTGAAGATTCATACACCAATCACTGTTTCTGTGAGTAAAAAATTATATTATTAAACTTTTATTTCTATATAATAGAAATAAAATTGAATCAATACATAGATTGATCAATACATAGGTTCAACAACATTTCAGTCAAAATTTCACCATAATATTTTTGTAAAAGTTGTCAAATTCTATCTTAATTTTTTATAAAAAATAGATTATCCAAAATGGCCTTTTGAAGACAAGTAAATAATTGAAGGCTACATGATACCTATGGCTTATAAAGCCATGATAATTATGATAATATATGACTGATTTAACCATGAAACATAAATACAGAAAAGGACTTATGAAATACAGTATATTATTTTCAACAAATTCAGAAAGACACTTTAATGCATTTAGAATAAACTTTTCAATCAATGGTATTTTACTGCATTTCTTTAAACTACAAATTCATATGTTACATTTTATAAAGTACACAACCCAAACGTGTTCACATCTCTGACTCTATCAGAAAAAGTATAAAAGTTCTGGAAGGAAACATTGAAGAATATCTTTGTAGACTGATTTGACTACATGAGAAATTCTCAAATTTTAAAAAATAAGAAACAATCTATTAATAAATATTTAAGAGAAACTTAAGAAAAGATGATTCATGGGTGACAGATAAGTACTAAAAATGAAGCTCCATCTTATTAATCATTACAGAAATTAAAAAACAAAATTACTGTGTGATATTTCATACCACTTAGACTAAAATAGATAGTCTTAATGTGTCAATCACCGACTGTTAAGTATAGCAGAATAGCTATACACAAGTGCTGCCTAAAGAGGTTACTTTATAAAACTGTATTATTGAATTTTATAAGTTAAAGAAAACTGTGCTCATCATATGACTAGGTACCTCGTGAATTAATGAACCAATCCTTTTTAAAGATATATTATACTATAATATAATATAATATAGAGAAAACAAAAACTAACACATCATAATAGAATAAAAGAAACAATCAGAAGGAAAAGAGCCTCAGAAAAGGCACAAGAAATAGACACTGAAATCCACTTCTCCACAAACATGGAAATTGCATGAAATATTAAGCTTTAAGCCATAGTATACACTGAAAGAACATATTCTGGTCTTAGGCACACTGCCAATCTCTGTGAATTCATATGTGTAAGAATTATGTTCTATTAGATGGTCTCCTAGGTATTCTCCATCTTCTCTGACTTTTACACTCTTTTCACCTCCTTTTGTATATGATATCGTTGGGGAGGAATTTGATGAAGACATATGTTCATGGCTGAATATTTGAAAGTCTCTCCCTCTCTACATATTGCCTTGCTATCTCTGTATTTTTTCCCAACTGCTATAAATAGAAGCTTCAATAATGGCAAGGCATTAATCTACGAGTATATCAGAATTTTATTAAGAGTCTTGTTACTGCCATGATTTTTGTTGTTGTTTTGTTTTGTTTTTAGAGCAGTGGCATTTGTTTTTTTTCCCCTAGGTCTCTGGAATATCTATACTTAAGCCCTTGTTTACCCAAGTAGTGCCATATACATGTTCTATAAATCAATCATTTATATTCGTAAAATAAAATGCTACACAATATAATTAATGAAAGAACATCATACTTAACACCATGGATATATTGTAAGTAAATTATAACACATGAAAGAAAATATTGGAAAGGATTCACATGTGTGTTTCAATTTCAATTTTGGTTATAAGAAAGTCAATACCATAACAACTAAAAACAGATCAATATCTGCCCAGAGTTTAGAGTGGAGACTGTGGAGAGAACAAAGGAAGATATCAATCATCAAATGTAGTTTAAATTGATTTCCTGAAAATATACGTGCCTATAAAATGCACTAATAAAAATTAATATATAATCAAAGACAGAAAAACATTAATATGTAATCAAAGTCAAATATCTTAATACCATAATCGTAAATTACTTAAAACTCTAGTATGAAAAAGTGACAACATTTTTGAAAGGAACTTTAAACACATATTACAAGTTTTTATAAAACAGACTCACTGATAAGTGGATATTAACCAAAAAGAAGCTTGGAATCCCCACAATACAACTCACTGATCATATGAAACCCAAGAAGAAAGAAGATAACACCAAAGTATGAATGCTATAGTACTACTCAGTAGGTGGGAGAGAATAATCTCTGGAAAGTAGAGGGAAAGAAGCATCTGGGAAGGAGAGAGGAAGAGAAGGGCAAAGGGGGGCAAATTCAGATATGGGAGGAGATGAGGGAGAAATGCAGATCATCATGAATTTGAAAGTAGGTGTGTAGCAGTGGGAAAGGAGGAACTGGGGTAACCACTATAAAGTCCAAAATGCCAGGGACCCAAGAATTTCCCAGGACCCAACAGGGATGACTTTAGCTGAAATATCCAACAAAGTCAAGATAGAACCTGGAGAGACCATATTCAGTGGATAGGAATGGCTATTAGTTGACAGATGAGGTCATACATCCACCTCAAAAATATTAATCAGGAATTCCTTCTGTCAAAAGGAAATGCAGGGACAAAGAGTGGAACAGAAAGTGAAGGAAAGACCATACAGAGACTGCCCCACCTAGGGATCCATCCCATCTGCTGACACAAAACCCAGATACTATTGCTGATGCAAGAAGTATTTACTGAAAGGAGCCCAGTATAACTGTACCCTGAGAGGCTCTGCCAAAGCTAGACCAATACAGATACAGATATAAACAGGCAAACATTGGACTGAATGTGGGGACCACAATGGGGAAGTTAGAGCAAGGACTGTAGGAGCTGAAGGGATTTGCCACCTCATAGGAAAAACAACAATATCAACCAACCAGAACCCCCAAAGTTCCCAGGGACTAAACCTCCAATGACAGTACACTGTGGGTATCCATGGCTCCAGCTGGATATATAGCAGACGATTGTCTTATCTGGCATCACTAGGAGGGGAGCCTCTTGGTAGTGTGGAGGCTTGATGACCTAGGATAGGGGAACATTAGGCAGGGGTGTGTAAGCAGGTTGGGGTGCACCCTCATAGAGTCAGGAGGAGGGAGTAAGGGATGGGGCTTGTGGAGGGGAAACTGGATTGGGGGATAGCATTTGAAATGTAATAAATAAAATAACCAATAAAAAAGGAAAATAATACATTTGATCATCAAGACAGAAAAATTAGTAAAGCAACAGTAATGATCTACTCTAGCCAAAATATACATAAGAGACATGTACAATAGCATAGTCTATGCTAGAGCAACTTAGTATACATTATTCTCAAACACGTATAAGACACTCTCATCTTTGAGAGCAAAACTAAGAAATCAAGTGTCTTTTCTAACTTTAATGTTAGGAATTTAGAAGGAAATGTTATGATAACAGAAGGAAAACTATAAATTTTACAAAGATATAAAAGTTTAAAAAATAATTCTAAAGGGCTCATATTCTTTATTTTTTTCTTTTTTCTTTCATTTTTTACATGTGATCTTATCATTTATTAAATATGAAAGCAAATTTGCATAATAATGAGACATGCTTATTTATGTTTTACATAATTAATCTTGTCTGTGGGTCATAGAGTCTCTTCATGCTTTTTCAGAGTCAATCGATATGTTTTTAAATCAAATCATAATTTTTACTTATTTAAACAGGAATTATAAACACTAAAAGGCAAGACATGGGGAAGGGGATGACACCAGAGTGTGGGTGTTCAGGAGGAGTACAGATATCTTTCAGAACAAGGTATCGGCTGGGTGAGGTTTCAGGAGACAGGTCACTATGACTCTGCCTATGATTCACTTGTCCTTATCTAAGTTGGTACTATCCTATCCGCCAAGGCTACCTATTTACAAGGTCTATGACTACTCAGGCTGGTAAATTTCCACAAAAGCTGCCCGTTTACAATAGCTTATAGCCATCTCTTTCAGTGTTTTTCCATATTCTTAAAGGGTCTTTTATTTTAAATATGCGTTATTAATATGGGTTATTTATATGGGTTTTGTACTTTTGGTGGGTGCATCAAAGTTTATTGATCGTATTCAAGAGACTAGGTAGGGTACCTTAGGCCCCTCCTGTGTTTTGGATGGAAATTGTGAGGAAGATGTTCAGTATTGGGGGCTATGTTGGGACAGGGATTCCTCAGAAATCAAGAGCCTCTCTCTTGCTCTCAGTGCCCTTGCTGAGGTAGGTGGTCCAGGGTTTCTTCTTCTTTGAAGGCCATATAGGCCATGAGGTCCACCACCCTGTTGCTGTAGCCATATTCATTGTCATATCAGGAAATGAGCTTTACAAAGTTGTCCTTGAGAGCAGTGCCCAGCCCAGCATCAAAGGTGGAGGAGTAGGAGTTGCTTTGAAGTCACAGGAGACAACATGGTTCTCAGGGTAGCCAAGGATACCCTTTAGTGGGCCTTCGGATGCCTGCTAATTTTTAAAGGTAGTAATTCTGTCAAGAGATGTAGAGGTCTTAAGCAGAATTGTATTGAACAAATACAAGCAAAAGAAACACTCTAAAGTGAATTTAAATAGGAGGCTGTCAAAGGCAACATAATGGTTTCTACATTGTGTATTTAAGGAAAATCACTAAGACCTGTCATGGGGTAGATGTCAGTACAGCTTTAAGGGAACCATCTAGAGCCTGCTGAGACTGGCTTGGTTTTCCCAGAGCATTACCCTGTTTTTCTTATCTCATTAAAAATACTCTTGCATGTCTTTTGTTGTTCATCCTTAGGGTTTCCAACCTTCCTCCTTTATCTCTATTGTTCTTTTAAACTCATACATAAACATGCAGAAAAAAAATCAAACTGAAATGTAAAAATATCTCGAAGCAAATTAAAATGGAAACAATTCATACCGAAATATATAAGACTCATAAAAACAGTGCTAAGAGAGAAGTTTGTAGAAAAATGTACTATGACAGTATTTTCTATAAATTGAAATACTCAACATAGAATACGTATGGGAAAAGGGGTGTTTTATTTCACTTACAGGTTTAGGAGTCGAATTACAAACAGATCCTTGCTGACTTTTATTTTAAGTAGCAACAATGAATAATAAGAGATGTTATTTATACTTTTACTTTTGTATTTATGTGATGAAACAACATTACCAAAGGGATTTATGGAAGTAAGTGTTTGTGGTTACAGTTTTAGAGATTTAGAATCCATGATAACTAGGAATCATGAAAGCAAGGAGTAGGCATGATGGCTTCAATTAAACACTGAGATTTCACCTGATGAACTACAAGCATGAAGCAGAGAGGGCAAATGTATTTACATAAGACTTTTCAGTCCCAAAGTCCACTTTGAGTAATATCCTTCTTCTACCCAGACTAGAATTTCTAAACTTCCAAAAAGAGTGACACCAATTGAAGATGAAATGTCCAAATCCCACAGCTATGTAGGACATTTCTTATTTAAATCATGCAAACTGGGTACATGTAAAGGGAGAGTCTCATGTTGGGCATAGATGGCAAAGGAAATAATGAATCCATCATTGATTTCCTAGGATGTAGTCATAATGTCTGAAGTAACTTTAACTGGTCTTCATATCTTAATGTCCCACATTAACAACTCAATGATCAACTAACATGTAAGTCAAAATGAACCACTAAAAAACATACAGGTTAAACACAAACTGTACCAACAGCTTTATAATAATTAAAAAGATTTTTTTAAACCTATTGAAGGAAAAAGAGTAATAGATGGAAATTTATGATTTTAATATTTTATTCTTTTATCACAAAAGGCAAATATCCTACTTCAATATGCTATGTAAATGGAAAATATAAATTCACTGCTTTCTTAGATGGAAAGTAGTAATCAAATATTAAAATAAATGAAATGGAGACTAGACAAGCAATATTAAAGAAACCAGCCAAACTAAAAGTTGTTAATTTTGAATATAGTCAAATAACCTTTAGTTTTATTACCAAAGAAAACAAGAAAGGTGTCAAATTAATAGAACCAGAAATAGAAATAGAACTATTACGATAGATGCCACATGAATAAAAATAACTAAATTGAATGACCTAGATGTAAATAAATTTCTAGAAAACTATAAACCACAAAGATTAGCCTGGTAGAAAGAAAAAGCTTGAACAGGAATATCACCATGAGATTGAAGAATGAATTATAACACTGCCTATAAAGAAAGGCCCAGGACCAGACGGTGTCACCATGAGTTTAATCAAGCATTAAAATTAGTGATATCAATCATTAAGTGAAACAAAACAAACAAACAAAAACAAAAAGAAATAGAGTGAGTACTTTTAAATTTATTTCATGAAGTCAGGAGCACCCTAACAGCAAAACCATATAAAAACAAAGGAAAATTTGTAAACAGAATAAAGAGAATTTATTAATACCCATAAGCTGGAGAGATGGATCAGCCGTTAAAGGCTAGGCTCACAACCAAAAATATAAGAAGATGACATTTATGATAGCATAAAAATACTTACCAGTCTAAAACATCATGTATAATATTTCTATATAAATTGTGAACTATTGATGAAGGAAAATGAAAACACAAGTAAAACAGCACATTCATACATTGCTAGAATTAATTTTGTTAAAATGTCCTTTCTACCTGTCTCAGTGTTCTATTGTAGTGAATAGGGACAGTGATCATTGCAATTCTTATAAAGGAAGACATTTAACTAGGGCTTAGTTACAGCTTATATTCAGTCCACATTCATCATGGCAAGAAGTATGGTGGCATGCAGGCAGACATGATACTGGAACAGTTGGTGAAAAGAATTCTACATCTAGATTTGCATGTAACAGGAAGAGGGAGACTATGGGCTTGGAATGGGCTTCTTGAAGTATCACAGTCCACCTTCAATGACATGCTTTTTTCAACAAGGCTATAGATTCTAATCATTTTAAATACTGATTCTAATTGGGAACTAAATATTTAAATTAAATTTATTTTAAATCTCTCATTCAAACTACCATAGTACTCAAAATGGTACACAGAATTAAAGTAATCTCTGCAGGTCAGATGCAACCAATATTTCTATCTAGGTGAGACTGGTGAACCATGACTGACTATCATGCCATGACAGTTCTAATGATGCAAACTTGACACATACATATTTTGCTGTTACACAATAGATTTCTAATTTTACTAAAGTCATAGACAACAAAGAGAAATGATACCATTTACTAGAAATTTACTCAACCTACCCTAGCTAGTTGTACATATTAGAGAGGCACCTACTGCAACCACTTTTCTAAACCTGAAAAACCCTCATTACATTCTAAGTATTTGTCCTTATAACAGCAAATTAGTGTAGTTATTGCCTCTTACAATGAAAATGTCTCATTGTAACAGATGAAGAATGTTACAGAAAACCACCATAGACAAAAATGCATGCTTACATAGCCCAGTCCCAACTGATATATGTACTGTATGTAAGATTCAGGGATGGTTGAGGAAAGATTGCAAGATCCAGAGGAAAATGGACTTAGCTCTAAGATTATTGTTTATTCTAGAAATTTCATAGAAGCCATACCCATAAATGCTTACTAGAGTGGCTGTGGAAGTATGGCTTGAATAAGGCCAATAACAATACACATGCTAATGTAGATGAGGGATATCTTACAAGTTCTTCATCCTAGCTTAAAAACAAACAAACTATCTAACTACCTACCTACCTAAGTAACTAACTAACTCCTGCAAATAACTAGTGAATCTTGAGATCTAAAGAAATAGGCTTCCCCCAAAGAATAACACACTAATTGGCTACCCAATGCCAAATGGTTAGCCCTAAAAGCATGTACATACAACTAAGAAAATGCAGAATAACTAGGTTGTACTTAAGTATTTAACAATACAAACAACAACAATAATGATTTAAGTAAATGGGTATGGCATTGAATGAGAGCAGGAGGAGTAGTTCTAAAGCCATTTGTGTTCTTCCTGCATGGCCCTCAGCAGATATATATGTATACTTAAAGAGTGCACCCGTGTTTACTGCTAAACAACTCAGTGTAGTTGTGACAAGAATAGACAAAAATAAAAATAAATAAAAATAAATAATACATTGTTCAATTAATAAATATGAAAGTTCTCCAATATCTGATAATATGGATGAAATTGGAAAATATAGTTCTAACCAAAATAACTAAATGAAAGATATGTAATATATGAGTCTACTTGCATGATACAAAAAATGCTCATATTCATAGATTCAAAAAGTAAAAAGATCAATTATGAGAAATCAACTGTGAGCAAATTGCCACGATTCATCCTAAAACATAAAGTTTTAGGACATTGCTTTAGTTTGCCATCTTTTGCTGTCATAAACAGGGTGACTAAAAGCATCATGGGAAGGAAATGTTTTATTTGACTTCCTGAATTTCCTCAGTTTACAGCAAGGAAAGTCAAGATAGGAACTTAAGTCAGGAAACTGGAGGGAAGAACTGAAGCAGAGACAATGGAAGAATGCTGCTTCTTTCCTTGTTCTCTATTGTTTACTAAGTTTGCTTTCCCATACAACTACTTAAAGGAGACCCAACATTCAATATAAACATATTGATAGAATATGTACTACATTGAAAACACACTCTGATGATGATAACTATTGAAAATTCACACATATTGCTGGCTAGAGGACTATTTTAGTTTGTTTTATGTTGTGATAAAATACCAATTAAAATCAACTGAGGCAGGAGTGGGTAAGTGGGTGGAGGAGCATCCTTAGAGAAGCAGTGTATGGGAGGAAGGGATAGGAGTTTTCCAAGGGAGAAACTAGGAAATGGGATAACATTTGAAATGTATATGAATAAAATATCCAATTAAAAATACAATAAAAATAGTCAATGAAAAAAATCAACTTGAGGGAAGTAAAGCTTTCTTGAGCTTACAGTTACACTTCATAATCTATCATTGAGATAAATGAGAGCAGGAATTTAGACAGAAACCTGGAGGTAAAACATCCAACTAGAGACCATGGAAGAACAGGAATATAGTCTACTGGCTTGCTCAGCTACATTTTCTACATAGACCAACATTAATTGCTCATAGTGGGCTAGGACATCTTACATAAAGATCCAGGTAGTAAGTCACAGTCTTGCCTTCAGGCAAATATAATGGTAGAATTTTAGTTTTTCAAATGAGTGTCCCTCTTCCCAGAAGTTTCTAGCTTGTGTCAAGTTGACAAAGAGTCTAAACATCACAAATAAGTAAGTGTTTTCTTATACTTCATCTTTTATAAGGAATTTAAGTGTTGGCTAGGAGGAGGGCGAGAGGTAGCTGCAGCAGAGCAAAGTGGAGCAGACCAGCGGGAGCGGGGATCCCGGGCAGGAGCTGCCGAACGGCTGCTGCAGATACAAAGACCTGAAGTAGCCTTTCGGGTCAAAAGATGGAAAACAGTAACACCACCATTTCTCAGGAGGAGCTTGAAGAGCTACAAGAAGCATTTAATAAAATAGATATTGACAACAGCGAGTATGTAAGTGATTATGAACTTCAGGACCTATTTAAGGAGGCATGCTTTCCCCTTCCTGGGTACAAGGTGCACGAGATTGTGGAGAAAATTTTAGTAGTTGCTGACAATAACAAAGATGGTAAAATCAGTTTTGAGGAGTTCGTGTCGCTGATGCAAGAGTTAAAAACCAAAGATATCAGTAAAACATTCCGAAAAGTAATTAACAAAAAGAAAGGGATCACTGCTATTGGGGGAACATCATCCATCTCCAGTGAGGGCACCCAGCACTCTTATTCAGAGGAAGAAAAAGTGGCTTTTGTTAACTGGATAAACAAAGTTCTAGAGAATGATGCAGACTGTAGCCACCTTCTACCCATGAACCCCAAAGATGGCAGCCTTTTCAAATCGCTTGCAGATGGCATCCTTCTTTGCAAAATGATCAATTTATCGGAACCAGATACAATTGACGAAAGAGCAATCAATAAGAAGAAGCTCACTCAATTCACAGTGTCGGAAAATCTGAACATAGCCCTGAATTCCGCCTCAGCCGTTGGTTGCACCATGGTCAACATAGGTGCTCAGGATCTCAAGGAAGGAAAGCCTCACCTGGTCTTGGGGCTTCTCTGGCAGATCATCAAAGTTGGTCTTTTTGCTGATATCAAGATTTCCAGGAATGAAGCCTTGATTGCATTGCTAAAAGAAGGGGAGGAGCTGGAGGAGCTGATGAAGCTTTCTCCTGAGGAGCTGCTGCTGCGATGGGTGAACTACCATCTGACCAATGCAGGCTAGTGCACCATCAACAACTTTAGCCAGGACATTAAGGACTCAAAAGCCTATTTCCACCTGCTTAATCAGATTTCTCCTAAAGGTGACCGAGACAATGAGTCTGCCATAGCCATTGATCTTTCAGGATTTAACGAGAAAAATGACCTGAAGTGTGTTGGATTCATGCTCCAGGAAGGGTTAGGACAGTTTGTCACTCCTGGAGATGTGGTTTCAGGGAAACCTAAGCTAAACGTAGCCTTTGTAGCAAATCTTTTTAACACATACCCATGCCTACACAAGCCTGACAATAATGACATTGATCTCAACTTACTGGAAGGAGAGAGCAAGGAGGAGAAGACATTTTGGAACTGGATGAATTCACTGGGAGTGAACCCGTACATCAATCATCTGTACAGTGACCTTGCAGACGCTTTGGTGATCTTTCACCTCTATGAGATGATCTGTGTGCCTGTAAACTGGAGCCATGTCAACAAGCCTCCCTACCCTGCTCTTGGAGGAAGCATGAAGAAGATTGAAAACTGTAACTATGCAGTTGAGCTTGGGAAGAATGAGGCCAAATTCTCTTTGGTTGGCATCTCTGGGCAGGACTTAAATGAAGGGAATTCAACACTTACCCTGGCACTGGTATGGCAGTTGATGAGAAGATGCATGCTGAAAGTTTTATCAGACCTTGGAGAAGGTGAAAAAGTCAGTGATGATATCATCATTAAATGGATCAATCAGACCCTTAATAGTGCAAACAAAAGTACTTCTATTTCCAGCTTCAAGGATAAATCTATTAGTACAAGTTTGCCTGTCTTAGATCTAATAGATGCCATTGCACCAAATCCAGTCCGTCAAGAAATGATCAAGAGAGAACACTTGACTGATGAGGATAAACTGAACAATGCTAAATAGGCCATTTCAGTTGCTTGGTAGATCGGTGGCCGGATATATGCTCCGCCTGATGACCTCGTTGAAGTGAAGCCGAAGATGGTGATGACTGTGTTTGGCTGCTTAACGGAAAAAAGACTGAACAGACTAAAATAATGAAACATTTACTGTGACCTGCCATCGAATGTCTCAGTTTACAGAATTTTGAAATATAGTGGGTGTAAAATCAGAATATCTCTATGCTCAAAATAGTTCTGTATCTAGTAATGAACAGTATCTTGTCCATACCAGTTATAATTTGTCATCTTTTTTGGATAACTCAATTACCTTAACTATCAATAACAACATGGGAATGTCTTATCAAGCTGCTATTTAATAATTATTTTATTTCCTAAGCGTCTTACCAAAATGAGACTAATCCTTCTTTTTTTCACGGCTCAAAAAAGACCTGTATAAAGTTTGTCAGGTCCTTCTGTTAAATATGTTTGGATTTTTCTGATGTGTTATTTATTTTTTATCAAAACGTACCTAAAGTCATAATATGACTAAATCCGTTTAGTTTTCCCCCCTAACTATGTAAAGTGATCTAAATTTTTTTGTAAATTTCTATAATTATATAAAAATTTAAAGGGATAAGTATAATCCATCAACATTAAACTTTTTAAATATGAGAACTAACTCTTAAATAAACCCCCAAGGTTCATTCTTGTTTAAGCTTAGGAGCTTTCTACTTAAAGTTTGATTGTAACTCCATTGCTACTTTACATGTCCTAGTTTGATAATACAGCTTTATCTCCAACATGGAGCATAATACTATTTGTTGTAAGATGTTACATATATGTATTTCTCTAAATCATCTGAGTTACCCACATTTTCTTAAATGGTATGTATTAAGTGGTCAGCCAGCCATTAAGTATTTATTTTGCCCCCACAATGTGTCTGACACTTTTCAGTTGTGAATATCTGATATGTGAAGATATGTTTTGAAAATATTAATTATGAATGTGACTATAGTTATTTTTCACCTAATTGCTTTCAAATACTTTCAACCAAACATTGGAGAGAATGCCCCAACTGACACCAATCCTGTCCTACTAGTGTCACATTACACTTGCTAGTTTCAGTCTATAGTGAAACCTACATAATTGGAATATGCCCAACAAATGGCTTCAGTAGAAAGCTGTGTATATAAAAGCTAATGTCTGTTGTTGTTTTTCTTGGTTTTTACAGTCTTGTGTAAACCAGGAACATTTATGGTTTGTGTTCCTTGGGAAGAGTTAAAGCTTGCGACCTCTTTTCCCCAGCAGTTTTAGCAGTAGAGAAATTCTGTTGCTCGTAGTTGAAACCAGAAATGAGCTCCCCTGCACTCCACTCTAGTGCCAGTGAGCACTACTGCTATGCAACAAAAGTGCTGTCACTTCCCTCCGTGTGAATGAGTCGTCCGTCCACTGATCAAAGCATACATCAGAGTGAGAGTGTCTATGTCTTTAGGGAAGACTTTTTTTAAATGAAGTACAGACAGGTGGGATTCTGAAATAAATTCTTCTACATGAAATTTCTTTGCCTTTTACTTTTGATGATTGTTTTCTTATATGAAGATATGAGTATGCTTCTTCTCTTTTCCTGAGATTACTTAAATCATGCCTCTCTGATTTTTTTCACTGTCATATGTACTAAAATAATCTGATTTACATGGAATTTAGCACTTTAAGGTGTTCTTTCTCTCACGAAATATATTTAATAAAAATGCTATGTATGAAAAAAAAGAATGTAAGTGTTGATGACAGATATAATACTGGAAACTTAAATGCACATCATGAAAGTAAAATATTTGTCTTTGTATATATATATGTCATACTTTGTAGTACCTGTGTCAGATTTTTATTTTCTCTGAAAAACACATTTTCTTTATATATATATTTTTTTCCTTGTAAGACATACATTTTCTTCTTTCATAGCCAAATTTGTCTTTAGGAAAGCAAAATATTCTGGTGACTTTGAAAAGTCAGTTTATCTACAAATAAATCTTAAGCTGCAAAGACTTGATTGAAAATAGTACTAGCCATCAGTGTTTTGGAGTACCAATTCTACAAATCCATGATTTTCTATAAAAGATTTATAAGAGAAAAAGCACTAGGTTTCTCTTTGTTGTATACTGAGGGAACAAATGGAACCACTCATTTCAAGACTGAAAGAGTTTGTTTATGATGTTCTAGAGGGTCTCACCTTAGACCCTGGCAGCACAGATCTATCAATGTACCCTAGGAGTATATGTTATCATTTAAGTTTTTGTTTACAGCATGGAAACAATGTTGATATGCTTACTTTGCAATACCAAGGTAAAATGTCATGCATTGTCTGACAAACAATATTTGTCAGAGACTTGGATATTTTTCTCATTGAACTTCATTTTACCCTCTATAGTTGGAACCTTCTGGAAATCAATCTTTTAATAAAGAAAATGTCTACCGTTGATTTTTATAGACCTAAAGGTCAAGATTACAGTTACTCATATAAAAAACAGAATGATTCTTTTAAATCAAGAAAAAATATTCCTCCAGGAAACTGAAGTTAATATAGTAGCCCTCTTTTCTTCTGTACTAATGACAGGAACACCTCTGTCTTCAAATCAGTTTTAATTACTGCTCTAGGTTACAAAATTTTCTCACATTTAAAAATTCGGTTGGTTTTGTTATTGATTGCTGTGAAGGAATTAGTCATCTTATTTATTGAAGGCAATATAATGTTGTAAATTCAGAAAATTAGACTTAAATATGAACTGTGCATTGAACTAGCATGTCCATACTTAGTTAGTCTTTATCTGTGGTTTATGATAGAATATTGTGCTAACACAGTGTTTTCATAGGTGCTGAAATAATATGACTTTTTAACTGTTATCTTTATTCATTCTTTTTGCAATATTACTAAGTAGCTCTTCTCATTTCCTGCTTTTAAACCTGAATCTGCATTATGACTTTTCTTTGTCTAAGACTATGAATATAGTTCAGATATTCTTATAAAATCTTATTTTATCACACTAGTAGCAAAATGTATTCATAAACCTCAACTGTCAAACGAAACAGTTAAATTTGTTGTTTTTACTAGCTTAGGGTGATATTAATCAAGACTAAATATAAAGTATTAGGTAAATAGTCTAACACTGTGCTATACTCCAAAGCTAAATGTGTTGTTTATCTTTTACTTATTATATCCATAGGATCAAATGGTCATGGAGGAATTTTCATCTAAAAACATGGCTGCTATGGCAAGTGATCATATCTAAAATCCTTCTAGGCCTATGTGATCCAGCTGGAATCACACACCAGTGATTAATCCTTATAGTTGGAATATAGACACACCCTTAGTACACATCTTTAATCAGAAACAGTGAAAGTACATTTAGTTTGTAGAAGGAAGCAGGCATATTTGAAAATGACTTCTAATTAAGCGCCAGAGAAAATAACTAATAAGAGAAAGATTGGACAGAATGAGACAAAAATAGGATACACCCAACCCTCATGAGAAGTGACAGGAAAAACAGGCTACTTAAGAGCAGTACTGAGTGAGACAAGAGTGAGGCCAGTTCAGTGAGTCCAGTTCTGTTTAGTTCAGGCAATGTTGAGGAGTTCAGTTGTATTCCCTGAAATTCAGTGCAGTTCAGAGTAGTTCAGTGGAGTTCAGTTGAGTGAAGTTGAGTTCAGTTTAGTTAATACAGTCAATCTAATTAGTACAGTTCCATCTGTGGAATTGGAAGCAGTTTTTCCAAACAGAGAAATTCCATGAGAAGCTGAGACAAGATGGTTTGAATTGTTCAGTTTGGAGAGATGTTTTGAGCTGGGGCAACTGAGTTGAATTATCCAGCCAGAATTCAGAAGAAAAAAAACCAGAAAAATGTGAGCTTATTTAGCAGTAAGCCTCTGAGATGACAATTACATCTTGAGAACAAGATGTGTACTTTTACACATGGCTTGGCATGTTGGTATGTGCTCTAGCACTTAGCAAAACTGTCATCTATGGATATTGTTTTAAGTTACACAGAAGTTCAGTACATTGTAACCTGGTGTAGGGTGTGTGTGGGGAGACTGATATATAATGAAAACTCATGTGTCCCATGTTTTGCAATCTATGCTTAATTATGTCAATAGAATTATAGAAAATACCATTTGTTGAAAAAAATTAATCTGCACCATGGATAATGTTTAGAGTACATTGTCATACAGGAATTGATACATAATAAAAGTATAGATTTTTCTTCATTTAGTTATTCCTGTGTAAGTATTTCAATAATATTATAGGAAATGACTTTTGGCTAACAAAAACTGGTTCCGTGAGTTTATAAATCAGTGAATTGCATTTGGGAATCCCAGATGGATGTTGCTGTTAGTGTGTGCTCTGATCTAAGAAAGACTTAAACTAAAGGCAGACTGAGAGAAATCTTGAGGAATCTTGGCTATCTAGGAGTGGAGGATATCCTTACTGTATGTTCAAGGAGTTTTAGCTAAAGCTTAAACAAACAAGTTCTCAAAGTAAATATTGGCTTGCATAAATGCTACTGAAATAAGTGGAACTGTGTAAACATATCTGTTAAACTTATCATTTAGAGTTAAGTAGACAGAAAAGAAGTTGTTTGATAGAATTTGAATGCCTTGCTAAAGTTTAAATTGATATTTTGAATACATACAAAGCATTATTTTAAGGGATTATTAAAAAGTATGTCATCAACAAGAGATTGATTACGTGGTATCTAACCTCGGGAGTGCTGGAGGGAATTCATGCTTTTATGTCAGATAATAGATAAAATAAACAAGTTTGGAAAAAATGTCCAATAATGTTTTCTTTCTAATTGTTTTATTTCCTTCATAGACATTGGGAGTAGAAAGGCAAAAATTGTAGGCATGAAAATTCCTCTTGAGAAAGCACAAATTCATCTCAATTAATTATATGAACCATTATTTTTGTCTTTATCTGTATATAAAAGAATAGGCTAAAGGAATATTTGTATCCAAAGTACAAAATACTTTGAAAATATTATGTACCTTGCTAAAACTTTGAGGGTCCTCTTATCTTGTTATTGATATTAGGTTACAACTTGTTGTTACTTCTTATGGAATATTCCATGATTATAAATAAAAAAAAACTAATGACATAAAGTCACCTTGAGTTAAAATAGCAACAAGCCTTACAATGTAACTTCTCTTAATGTATGAAAAACGTACACTTACTTTGTTCATTGTGAAGTACTTGAGCCTCAGTATATAAGATAATATTAAATACAATGTAATTTCTAGGTGCAAAATCCTCTTCATTAGTTCTGTGAACTACAATGAAATGATAACTTTTGTCACTAGCCTGTAAATATAGTTACTTTCATATTAATTTTTTCCCCAAGTATTGTTTGGTGAAATTGAAATTTATTATGCAGTGAAGTATCCATAGCAAGAACAGAACTCTAACTGAGCTATGTTGAATATGATGTTGAATCAAATTTCACCCCCTCCTAAGCTTTTATTCCTCATAGTGGAGGTTCACATTCAAAAATAAATTAAATGTACTTTTGCCACAGCCAGTGTACAAGAGTTGAACATTAGCATGTTAGTAAGAGTGAACGGTGAATAAATGAAGACAATCATAGACCTAGAAATTCTCCAGCACAAGGAATGGAATCACTTGGAGTTACACTTAGAAAATAAGTCGTCATTTTTATTCAAATCAAATAAATAAATATTAGTTATCATATTATTCTCAATGATCACAATGTTTTTCTCAATGATATGATCACAACTAAACATTATTAATATGTAAATCATACAACACACTTTTACAACTAAACTGTAAAAGATTGGAACATAATATGAAGGCAATTAATATAAAAATAATATATACTATGTGAAAAATCTATTCACTGTTTGATCACCTGATATCCAGTATAGTTACTTGCATAAAGTAGCAACAATGTTACTGTTGAGTAAATTGCAGCTAAATACTTATGAGAAGTGACTAGTAGAAAGGATGTTAATCTTTGATATCTAGTATGTAGACATCTGTATATACGGAGATAACAAGTAAGACATTAAAACAAAAGAAACATTTTAAAACAATTCCAGACATTTTAGAAAAATTCAAGTGTTTGCTTACTGTGTTTTAGCTGTAAGTCGTCCAACATACTAAGAGAGAATTTAAGCTTCTAAGGTTTTCTAAAAGTTATTACATCAACAACCACTTTACTAAATCAACATTATCAATAAATACATTTTAAATATTTATTCTGGCACCCAAATATAAATGTAGTACTCACCATTAATCAAGGAAACTTCTTTTTTGTAGCAGATTCTGACAATTACAGAAAATTACCATGAATTAATATACAAAGTTGTGTAGTCCAGTCCAGAATGATCCACCTATCATGCAGTTTCTGAAACTATGGATCAGTTAGAGATTATTATGTCTTTCTGGAACATCACAGAAGCTGAATGTATGATGTCTCACCTACATAGCTGCTTACACATAACCTGAACAAGTCAATACCAATAGACCTACTTATATGGAAGAAAGCAAGCTCCCAAGGTCTGAATTATAAACAAACAACTACAGGCAGCTGTGATACATTAAGTATAACTAAGTCTTGTAAGAAGGTAAGTACTCAAATTTCAATATATATATATGTATATGTGTATGTATATGTGTGTATATGTGCATATGTGCATATGTGTATATGTTTATATGTGTATATGTGTATATGTGTATATGTGTATATGTGTATATGTGTATATGTGTATATGTATGCTAGCCAGATGCACAAACATAGAAATGATATTTGAGGAGACTTAAATATAATGTCACAATTTACCAATTTGCTGCTATACAATGAAGTGATCCATAAGTTTGCACATTGCATTTTAATCCAAAAATTATGAACATTTTTGTCACAATTTTGACATTTGTTACATACCACAATAAATAAACAGTCTGTCTATTTAGACATGAGATTTAAATGTAGAGCTCTTTTTCAAGTGCTTCAAAACAACTATCCACGCATTAAGGTGAAGTAAGGTGAGTAAGAGGCCCAGTTTTTGCTAGCATCTAATGTATTATAAATAAATTCATTGTAAAAATATGATGTATTATTATTAAATTTTTCATATTCAATATAGTAAACAAGAGTTAAATTTGCTAAGAATAAAGCAACAAAATATATTGGAAAATAGTGTATGAGTATAAATATAGTTGAATGTTTGATCTACAGTTGGTGGAACTGTTTGGGAAAGATTAGAGGGAAAGGCCTAAGCTTTGAGGTTTCCAAACCCCATGTAATTCCATTCTCTGTTACTGTCTCCGTCTCCATCTCCTGCTCCTTCTCCGTCTCCTCCATCTCCTTCTTCTCCTCCGTATCCTCCATCTCCTTCGTCTCCTCCCTCTCCTACCTCTCCTCCCTTTACATCTCCCTCTCCTACCTCTCCCTCTCCATCTCCCTCTCCCTCTCCCTCTCCCTCTCCCTCTCCCTCCTTCCCTCCATCCCTCCCTCTATCCGTCCATTCATCCCTCCATCCCTCCC
>NW_021604563.1:12918342-12967182 GCF_004785775.1 Grammomys surdaster
TCCCCCTCTCCCTCTCCCACTCACCCTCTCCCTCTCCTCCTCCCCCTCACCCCCTCGCCCTCCCCTCCTCCCCCTCCCCTCCCCCTCTCCCCTCCCCCTCTCCCCCTCCCCTTCTCCTTCTTGTCTCCCCATTCCCCTAGCCGCCTCCCCTTCGCCCCCTCTACCCTCGCCCCCTCCCCCTCGCCCCCTCCCCCTCACCCCCTCCCCCTCGCCCCCTCTGCCTCACCCCTACCCCTCGCCCTCTCCCCCTTGCCCTCACCCTCTCCCTCTTCTTCTCCCTCTCCCTCTTCTTCTCCTTCCCCCCTCTCTATTCATGATTTTTATCACAAAATATAATTGGGAAAGTAGAAGTGGAGACAGCAGTGGATGTGCCACTAATAAGACTCATTGAATTATAAAAAATGAAACAGCTGAATATATGATATTAGGAAGATAATAGGGAGAGCAACTAAAAGGAGGCTGTAGGAGGCAGTGAAGGTTAGTATGATCAAAATGCAGTTAACAGGTATAGATCTTTCAAAAAATGAAGAAAAAATATTACATTTCTTTAAAAAAAAAGCCTATTTGTCACTGTGGCAGGTCTATGTCTGTTTGCCTGGCTCCATACTCTCACCCATGATAATCTGAAACTGTAAGCAAGTCCAGAATTATGTGCTTTTTAAAAATAAAGTTGCATTGGCAATGGTGCTTTGACATAATGATAAAAAGAATCTAAAACAATTGGATTATTTTAAGAACTGTATTTATATCATGAAGAAAAGGGCTAATATTTTGTCAGAAATGATGTCTTATACTGAAAGCATACAAGCAAATTACTGTGTTTGATTAAAAACATTTGGTCAGTTAATTTAGGCATAAATGAATATGCTATGATTAACCATATTACCTTTATTTCCAATTATAAAGTAATCAGGAAAATGCAACATAAGTTGATGTGTACCTATGTCCAAATATTACCAAATTTCATTGAAGATGAAAATTAGAACACAAAATAATTCCAAAGATAAGACACTGTTACATACCATCAAACATAGTGAAATGACAAGAAATACATATTATATTAAAACATTATAGTTTCTGCCTTTCTTTTATTATCAAATGATATCATGGGGAGAGAAAGAACTCCAGGACTAATCTTTCATAGCATGAAAAGAAAGAATGAGAAAGTGTCTGAATATTGTTTGTAAATAAAATTAAATTATGGCATAACAGACTCCCTAGTATACATTTCCAATATATGTTCATATATATATATATATATATATATATATATATATATATAATTTATATTCTATTTATTTATTTATTTTTTCGAGACAGGGTTTCTCTGTGTAGCCCTGGCTGTCCTGGAACTCACTCTGTAGACCAGGCTGGCCCCAAACTCAGAAATCCACCTGTCTCTGCCTCCGATTTGGAAGGTATCTTAAAGTGTTCCTAAGAAAATATAATTGTAGTGCTTAATTTTAGCAACATAGATTGTCCATGAATACATATGATGTTTGTTTACTTCTGCTATATATTATAAACAGTAGAGGACAAAGCTATACATTACCATTCAAATATGCTTGTAAGGTTAATGTATTTTCTCTAATTAATTCCTACTTAGGTCTATCATTCATGTTCCTGTTGATTGGAGTGTGAGGGAATTAAGGATATAAAAATCTAAGAACACAAAAAGCTAAAGGCTTATCAATTTAAAAAAAAATAGCAGTCACTTAATTTGTGATTACCAACAAGCTAATTACAGCACATATATGGAAAGGCAAAGGATTCATAGTTATCAACAAAATATTGAAAGAAGAAAATATGATTAAATGCCTTATCTTATACAGTAGCACTTACTAAATAGATACATTAATCAAGACCAAACTAGAGTGAAGCTTGTGAGAAAGGCCTATAGTTTCATCTACTTGTATATCTGGGCTACAGCTAGCCTGGGTAAATTAACAAGAACATGTCTCCCCTTTATAAAAAAAAAAAACATAATATGAGAAGTTTGGTGTTTGAAAAACACTAGTCTATCAATTATTATGTCCTTCATTCAATATCCATAACAATATCAAAAACAAATCCACTGAAAATTATGTTATATAGGACAGACACTAATTCAAGAGAGGAGACTCAGATGATAAAATATTGTAACACAATAATAAGGACATGATGCAAAATCAGGCTCTCACATCAAAGGGATTAAAACGTAGATGATTATTGTCAAACCAAATAGGAACAACTGTGCTTCTGGATATTGTCAGCCAAAACTGATGTATTTTAGTGTTTTAAATAGCAGGATCTGTTTACGTTTGTTCATAAATGGGAGAATACAAATGTGTTCAGCTCAATTAGCTTCTTTCTGGGGTGGAATCTTAGTTGATTGACAAATACATATGAATTAATTCTGAAAGGAAGAAAAAATAGTATGTAATGTTCTGATCTTTGGTGCAGATCAGATTACCATATCTTCACCCATGAACAGAGATAGTCCATTCTTTTGACCTGGAGAAATAGGTTTCCTAGAATGAGCCTCAAAAAGGACTTGATATCTCAAACTTTTTTTTTCTCTTTTTTAATTGGCTATTTTATTTACTTACAATTCAGGTGCCATATCCTTTCCCCATTTCCCTTCCCTAGAAGCCCAGGTCCCATCCCCCCTCCTCCTATATGCTTTTATACCATTTTGATTGCATGCATGTATTAAGGTCAGTTCTAGGTTGAGGGTCTTGCAACACAATAGAAGTAAATAGTCAAGGAACAAACAATTCAATAAACAAAAATAGTCAAAGAAAAAGCAAGGCATTAAACCCAATTTATGTGAACACTCCTGTGATCACTGTTTCTAAGGGCCTATCTGGATGATCAAAGTATCTGAGCCTCTTGAGAATACTGAACAGAGATTTAAATTCTTTTGTGGAGAGCTTAAAATAGTATCTTAGCCAATTTGCATCTCCTAGAAACTTTTGAAATTAATTTAAAATAAATAGACTCCCTTTTTTTAAATCCTTTATCTGTGTGGGGTTTTTATTGGGTATTATACGTATTTACCTTTCAATGTTGTCTCCTTTCTCATTCTCCCCCCAAATCCCTTATCCCCTACCCCTTCCTCCTAATTTTTGTGATGGTGTGCTCCAAACATCCTCCTAGTCCCATCTCCCTGCTCTCGAATTCCAACACAGTAGGGGATCCAAACTTTTGGGGACCTTGGCCCTCCACTTTCACTGGAGTCTAACAAGGTCACCCTCAATTCCCTATACAGGTGCGTGAGTCCCTCCCTTTGTGCTCTCTGGTTGGTGGTTTAGACTTTGGGAGTTCTGGTTGAAACTTTGGATGCTCATTCTAAAAAGGACCAACGACTGCAGATAGACTCAAAGCAGAGTACCATGTCTTCTTAAGAATAGCAGGGAGACCATAACTCAAGCAGTGTACCATATCTTCTGAAGAACTGCAGGTAGATCATAATTCAAGGCAGTGTACCATATAGACCATGACATGTTTCAAGGCACAGGCCAAGAAGATTTTGTACTTTTCCACCACCTGGACCCTCTTACCCCCTCCCCTTGTAAAACATGCTATAAAAAAGCATTTCATGTTCAAAAAAAAAAAGAAATTAAAAAAAAAGGGAAAAAAAAGGAAAAAAAGAAGAAAAAAAAAAAAAGAAGCTACATGCCTCTTGGGAAGCAGAGATGTAAGTCAAGTGCTTTCAAAATGTATATACTAAAGGGTTTGAGGGTCAAGCATGGTGGTACAGGCCTCTAATCCCAGCACCAGGGAGACTGAAGCAGTAACATCTTGAGTTTGTAGTCATCCTGAGCTACCTAGCAAAACCATGTCTAAAATAAATTTTTGAAATAAATAAAACAAAATACAAAAAAAAAAGTATCTGAGCCTACTTACCTGTCCTATCCCAAATTAATTAGATACTTTAAATCCTACTGAGTGGCACAGATCATGTAACATACACAGTGTTATCAGGTAAATGAGATTTAAAATAAAAAGACAATTATAGGAGAAAGGCCCATCCACAGTGGCTACTAAGGCAATTAGTGCCTGGACAGCTACTTGTCATAGACACTTTAGAAAATTCTCAAAAACTTTGCCCTGATGAAGAAAAATGGCTATTTCTCCCAGAAAGAAAGTATTTCCCCCTACACTTTAGGAAAATTAATATATCATTCTTCTTCAAAATTTAATGTTCAAAAATGTTAGAAGATATGCAAACTCATTTTTATAATGAAAGAAGTACTAAAAGATCTGATGCTATAAATCTTGTGGTAGTTTTATTTGTACTTCTCAAATTACAGATTACAGTGTAATTAACCTAGACTGATGGGCTTATCATATTCTAGATAAGAACAATGGCAATTTTTAGATATCATTTTAGCATACTAATTAAGCTCATAAACTGACTAAAACTACTACTATAACTAGAGTCTCTCTGGAAGCCCTGGTGAGAGAGGAAATAGTCAAAACAGGTACACTCTCCGTTGGTTTGGATATCAACATCAGTTTGTTGTTCTCTTACAATATTTATATATAATGAAATTGAGAGTCAGAAAAATTGAAGATGACCTCCAGGGAAGGACATAAATTCTTTTTTAATTATAAGAGGAGTGGTAAGGTCTTCTCTACCATACCTGAACAAATAAGAGTTCTACATTCCACAAAACCAGAGGAAATTTAAAAAGCTATTTTGTTATATTCAAACTTAAAACAACAATATTTTCTGTTGCCAAACTAGAAATAAATTAACTTGTCTTCACTTAATCCCATTTCCTAACTGCTTTTGAAGTACAGAGAATTTGAAATGCTGAGTTTAAATTTCACTGCTTAGGTAACATTGTGCCATGAATACAAAGATTCTTCCTGACTCTATTTTTCATTCCTTTAAACAAATAATGTAATACAGCATTTCCCTTTCATTACAAAGAGAATGAAAACTATTAACACTAGACAATTACCAGAATGCTTTAAAATTTAATATTTAATATTTTTGTGTGCCTTTTACTTATCTATGTAGATAAAGTCATCTTCAAGGATCAAGTGAACAAATGTCATGACAGTTTTTCTTAATTAGAGTTAAGGTAAAGTAATGTTCTTACAATTTGTTATTAATGTCTCCATATTCAGGGAGAAAATCAACAATGATTTATTATTGAAACACATGAAAATAATCACAAGCTTACAAAAGCAATTATTAAATGTTAAGATTAAGCATATTCTCCCTTTAAATTATAAGGTGTCAAGCACTAGGTATGTTCCTTAATACCACTGAAGACATGCATTTGTAGTTAAGAATGGCAGTCCTTCATAAAAGATATTGGTACACAGATCACTTTTCCTATAATTTATTCTGCTTTGTAAACCAATTTCTATTGTTCCTGGAATGTTTCTAACCTCATTGTTCCTAAGCCCATGCTAATAACTCAAAATGACATCATCTTATATATTATAATATTGTGATGATTTATATTTGATCTTTTCTTCTCAAAGTTACTTTAAGGGACCTATCATGACTGTCCCCCAAAAGACGCAACAAGCATTTGAAAAAGTCAGATGCAAGTATTTGCAACCAAACAATGGACAGAAGCTGCTGACCTCTGTGGTTGAATTAGTGGAAATCTGGAACAAGCTGAGTAGGAGGTTGATCCTGTAGGAGGATCAGCAATCACAATTAACCTGGACAACCAATATCTCTCAGTCACTGGACCACCAACCAGGCAGCATACACCAACTGATATGAGGCCCCCAACACATATACATCAGAGGACTTCCAGGTCTCGGTTCAGTCAGAGAAGATGAACCTAACCCTCAAGAGATTGGAGGCCTCAGCGAGTTTATAGGTCTGTTGGGGTGGGTGGTGGGTACATCCTTGTGGAGACAGGGCAGCAGAAGGATGTATGGGAAATAGAATGTTCAGAGGGTGGACTTGGAGGGGAATGGGATCTGGAGTGCAAAATAATAAACAAAAAATTCAAAGAAACAAATAAACAAAGAAAGAAAACATAATAAAAATATTGAAGAACAAATGTTGAGCTTAATAATTTCATTTTCTAATGACATTATGTATAGCTACTATGGCATAGTATTTTCATTTGTACAAAAAAAAACAATATGAGCTGCATAATATTATAATGATAAAAAACATACTCAGAGTTCAACACATTTATTTGTGAATGCTTGTTATATAAGCACTCATTCTACAATAGGAATTTTTTTTTGTCAAAATATATAAACTTAAGAAACTAAGTATGAAATTTCCTAAGGCAGAGTATATTTTGGTTGTGTTTCAGTACTCACAAATAGCAACCACTAGAATTTTAACCAAAACAAGGTAAAATGTAAGCATAGATCTCTATTTCACAGTTGATATGGGCAATGACATAGCCAGTGTAGTTTTAAATAGCTCCTAGGATGATTTTTGAAATATTCCACGTAAACTAAGTGCACAGATGATAGACAATATGTATGGCATTGCCCTCCAAAGAGCCTGTGCTTCCATAGCACTTAAAACTTACAGAGGGATATATTGTTATTTTCTGCTATATGCTGAACTCCTCCTAACAACAAATATTCACTATTCCATAGCTCTGGTCTCCATGAAGGTAAATCTAACACAAGGAATGACTCTCAGTAGGAATTCCTTTGACTGAAAACAACAAGACCACAGCTTGCCACAACTCAGATCTGACAAGATCACATTTGGGGATACTACAAAGTCAGTGTGCAAGATAAGTTGAATTAAATCATTTGTGTTGTGTCTCTCACTTGCTATTTGCTGAACACATAATCATTGCTTAATTTGTTGGCCAGTGACTAGTTACATTTTTCTCTTGGCACACATATTAGAAATCCAATAAATAGTGTTGATTTAAGGTCAGTCCCTATTCCTTGTTTTAGACTACAGCATACTCAGTTATGTTCAGCAGTCTTTATCCCTCTTGACTCTTTTATAGTATTCCTGTAATATGCTTTTTATTTTCCAGAATTGTAATATTATACAGTCTAATTTTCTTTATTCTAATAGTACTGTGTTATTTTAAATCTGAATAGTTCCTTGAACACTTAATTTACTGATCATGCTATTTCAGCTGTCTTCCAATTTTATGGATTTCACATAGGACTTAATTAAGAATGTTTCTTTGTTCCCCCTGTGAAGAATTTTTAGGCTATTTCAGGTATCTTTACACATTCTTTAAATTTATTGACAATGATTTATAACAAGGAAAGGAGAATATTCACTTCTAGACCACTGCCTAGTGAGCCTAGTGTCTACTATAGTATCAGGCAAAAGTTTCCACTCATTCATTCATACATCCTCTTAGTAATATGTATTAAGCACCTACTATTTACCAATTATGCTAATGACTGCCTCCAGAAACATGTAAGTTACTAGACTGCTATGCATTCCAAAACCTGCTAGCATAATCTTAAAGAGACATGTGTGTCCACAAACAACTACAGTGTCTTAAATTCTCTAACAGAGAATTTTAATAGTCATATGCGTGTATAGACTAGCACCCTTTGAGGTTATAAGGAAGAAAAATATTTGAAAATAAATGAAATTTGGTTTGCTGAACTTTCAAAATTAGTTTATAATATAAAGGAACTGAAAACCTTTTTTCCTACGAAGGGCAATAGTACACACAAAATATAAAATTAAATATTATTACTATTCAGAAAATAAGAAAATGTTGATAGCTGGATTTTGAGACAAGGAAGACAATATCTGGAGATAGGCCCAATTTGGACCATCCACAAAATTTTGAAAAATATGGACTTTAGCGTACAGACTAGTAAAAGGCAAGAGAGTTTTATTTCTTGTTTTTGAAGAAAAATGACTTTGAGGCTTATCATTGAAATAAAGTTTATTGGAGAAAATTGCTTTCCCATAATTTATTATTTTATCCAGCAGAAAGATTATTGATAAATGTTGATTTCTAAAACTATACATGTATACACATTAACTCTGCAAAGGAAAGCTATGGTAAGAGCTAGAGAGATGGTCTTTGAATGCTTCCACCTTTTGCAGAAGACTCAGGTTCAGATCTTGTACCACATCAAGTGACACACACTCATCTCCAGCTCCAGCAAACTCAATGCCTTTTTCTGACCTCTGTCATCGTCAGCTTTCACACAAGTTCATGCAAGCCAACATACACACAAATCAATCAGTCAGCCAATCAATCAATCAATCCATTAATCCATCCATCAATCAATCAAATGAATAATAAATCTCAAAAGATAAAAGATAACTGGCAGGTTTTATTGTATAGGAGCCTTTGGAAATAATTTTAAAAAATACACATGAGGAAATTCCAAACTAGAATAGATTATATAAATCAAAGATTTAGCTTAAAGAAGAAAAGATGTTATTCAAGGAAATGTAATATGATGTGCATCATTTTCTTAATTTAGGCTTATTCATCAATTCCGAATTTTCAGGAATATAAGTTTTATGCTGTATTATAAATTAGTTTTCATGTAATTAATGATGAATAAACTACTATAATAATTTAGTTCATTATTCATTATAGTCATCAAAAGTAAGCATATATTTGGTGATATTTCACTAAAATGCTATCATGCTATGGTAGATCAGGTATTGCTTAGTGCATGCTGAGTCTGTTTCTATAGTATTAGATTATATACATGAGAAATGAAGTAATGCAGCCATTAGATTGAAGATGAAACAATGATTCATATTTTGTGTAAGAAAATAATAAAAGTGTCTACAATTTAATTCCAAGTGGATGTGTTCATGTTATGTAACTATGCCAGAATGAAATGTGTAAATTAGATCACTTAAGCTTCAAGAGTCCTCAAGCAATTTCATGTAAGAGTCTCACACTGTGCCAACTGAAATTTAAGAAAAATTATTTGAAACACTAGAAGCAAATTTTCCATCATCCCACAGTGAAATTACAAATACTAATGTATTTTGAGACTTAATTGAAATTGAAGGAGAAAATTCCTAACATTTATAAAAGTCCTCTTATAATAAATAGGGACATGACTTAGATATATAGTTCCATTCATATTGTCTTAGTTACATTAATATTTTTCTTATTAAATTTTTTATTGAATATGTATTCATGATGTAGCTTATTTATAAGAGAAAATAATTTTATTTTGGAATATCAAAAGCTCCCTGTTTTTCTTATTATTTCTTTATTATGTTTTCATATGTATGTGTGTGTATGTAAGATAGAGAAAGAGATAAAGAGAGAATATCTATGTATACACTTGTGCAATGGTGCCTATGTGGAGATCAAAGGACAACATACATGTCTCAGTTTTTTCATTCCAACATGATGTGAACCCCAGGGATCTAATTAACACCATCAAGTTTGGTGACAGGCATATTGACATAACTTATTTTATTTTTACCAAAAATATTTATTTAAAAATATAATTGGATATAGGTTTCTTAGCAGTTAAGAACACTTGCTACTATTTTAAATTTGAATTTATGCATATAGTTGCTTTACTCATATGAGAATTTGTGTCAAACTTGTGCTTCTGATATCAGTGGAGCACAGAGGAGTGTCTTGGATCTCTGGAAACTGGAGTTACAGAAAATAGTAAACCACTGTGTGTCTCTGGGGGAATCAAACCCAAGTCTTCTGGAAATGATGCCAGTATTGTTAACTGCTGGCAGATTTCTGAAGCTCCATAAATATTGCTCATGTAGAGGACACAGATTCAGTTGTTAATATCCACATAGCTACATACCACTGTCTGGGTCTCCAGTTCTACCGTTCTCTTCTGGCAGTTGGTACCAGGCACTCTAGTGGTGAACAAATATACATGTAAGCAAACACTCACCGTATCTATCTATCTATCTATCTATCTATCTATCTATCTATCTATCTATCATCTATCTATCATCTATCTATCTGTATATATATATATGAAATATATATACATATATATATACTAGTAAGAATGATTAGTGCAAGATTTATTGAAGCCATTGTTAAAAATATATTTCAAGATGTCTTACACCTTTATCAATATCTAAAATCCTTCCTTTTTTATTGGTTATTTTATTTATTTACATACCAATCCGCAGGATATTGTCTCAATCTATTCTTTCTCCATGTTGTTGGCTATTTTGGCTAATGTCATCCCCATTGGGTCTTAGAACCTCTTGCTTTCCAAGCATCTGGGACTTTCTAGTGTCTACTTCCAGTTTCCCATACCCCACTGATACACACTGCATTCAATTTCCTGACCCTCTTTACTTCTCCCTGTCTTTCCCACACATGATCCTGTCCCTCCTTTTTCCCTTCTCCTCATCTTTTCCTCTCAGGTCCCTCCCTTTCATGATTATTTTGTTCCTGCTTCTAAATATGACTGAGGCATGCACACTTCGGTCTTCCTTCTTGAGCTTCATATGGTCTGTGAGTTGTATTATGGGTAATCCGAATTTTTGAGCTAATATCCACTTATCAGTGAGTACATACCATATGTGTTCTTTTGTGATTGGGTATCTCACTTAGGATGATATTTACTATCTCCATCCATTCGCATAAGAATTTCATGAATTCATTTTTTTTTAGTAGTTGAGTAGTACTCCATTGTGTGAATGTACCACACTTTCTGTATTCATTCCTCCATTGAGGGCTATCTGAGTTGGTTCCAGCTGCTGGTTAATATAAATAAGGCTGCTATAAACATAGTGGAGCATGTGTCCTTGGTATATGTTGCAGCATTTTTTGAGTCTATGCCCAGGAGTGGTAGAGCTGTCCAATTTTCTGAGAAACTACAAGACTGTTTTACAGAATTGTTGTACCAGCTTGCAGTCCCACCATCAATGGAAGAGTGTCCCTCTTTCTCCATATCCTAGCCATCATATGCTATCACCTGAGATTTTGATCTTAGCCATCCTGACAGATGTGACAGGGAATCTCATGGTCATAGGACTCTAAGAAAGCCAAGTCTCTATATGACAAAAGCTTCAAGTCTCTAAAGAGAGAAATCAAAGAAAACCTCATAAGATGGAAAGATCTCCCATGCTCATGGACCAGCAGCATTAACATAGTCAAAATAGTTATCTGACAAAAAGCTATCTCTAGATTTAATACAGTTCCCTTCAAAATTCCAACTCAATTCTGCACAGAGGTAGAAAGAATAATTCTCAAATCCATCTGGAATAATTTAATAAAACACAGGATAGTGAAAAATATTCTCAACAATAAGAGAACTGGGGAGGGGATGTATGGAATCACCATCTCTGACTTTAAAGTGTACTATAGAGCAATAGTGATAAAAAAAAAACTAAAAAAACACATGGTATTGGTATTGAGACAGGCAAGTAGATAAATGGAATAAAATTGAATAACCAGAAATAACCCCATACACCTATAGTCACCTGATCTTTGACAAAGAAGCCAAAACCATTCAGTGGAAAGAACATAGCATTTTTATCAAATGGTGCTGATTCAACTTGTACTTGGCATGTAGAAGAATGCAAATTGATTCATTCTTATCTCCTTGTACATAGCTCAAGTCCAAGTGAAGCAAGGTACTCCAAATAAAACCAAATATACTGAAATCCTTTCTATATAAGAATGTCATATAGTAATTAATTAAGAGATTAACCTAATAGAAATTTTAGATTGTTTGTAGAAACTAAAATGGTTAATTTTTAGTATTCAATTCTTTTTTTAAGAGAAATTACCAAAGTGACACCTATATTTTTTCAAATTCCAAACATCTTAAATAATAACTTTGGCTGTACTACAAATGCATTATCCTATCAGACTATAGCTGTATATGTTTATTCCCATCCAAACATAAGTAAACAGAAAAAGAAGATTTAAAAAAAAATGTTAAACTTTCCTCTTAATAATGCCTAAGGTTCAATGTTCAAAACAAGTGTTGTGTTTGCATTCTAGAACATACAATGAAACTGGTACTAATTCATTACTTTTGAGAAATATATTAGTTTTATCACAATTACTATGAATTGAGTAGCTTAAATTAATATGCATTTGCAATTTTTATATCACAAATCTAATAAAACATGGGTCATTTCTGTACTCATAGTTAAAAAATGAATGTCAGTATTAATAATCAAGGTACTAGCTGGGATAATTTCTTAATTGTGTTACTTCTAGCATGAAAGAAAACTTCAAGTACATTCTAGTTTTGAGTATATTTCAGTTCTGTTTGGTACTGTGATCAGACTGCAAATTAGAGGACCTGATTTACAAACATGACACTTCTCATATTTCTTCATATTGGCCCCTATAATATAAAAATAAAGAGAAGTAATATGTTGCATTTTGTTGATGGTTCATATCTATCTGCCTATTTTTTGTCAGTCAAAATTATCTATTCTTTTAGCCTCTAACATAATTACCTAGTGTCCATCTAAAAGACTAACATCAACTATATATGATAATGGCATCATCATATTATATAACATGATTATGCCATTGATGTCTCTCCAGCCTCATAGGTTCTGAGAGTTAAAGTAACATATCCCTTGGATACTATTTTAGAATTCTATTTTCTGAAATCACACAGAAACTATAAGTGGTATTTTTGCCAAAAGTCATCTTTGTCACTAAGAAAAGTGAGATTTGTATCTGATGGAATAATACATATACAATGTATAGAAATGCCCTGCTGAAGGCAAACTTCAAATGCATGAAGATCCCACTGTTCAGACACAGGATTCCATTTCCCCATGATGAAGCTACCATGAAGTTTTCCATATGAACTCAATATAGTATAGAACTTTGAACATTTGTTTAAAGAGATTATATTTTAGTCAGTGAACAAAAAGTGGCAGAAACACCAAAAAAACTAAATTTTACTATAAAATATTGTTTCAACTAAAATACATTTTATGATGCATAGTATGATTGGAAAGTTTGACAAAGACAAGATCCAATTTCTTTTAAGAAAATCCTGTGATAGATGCATGTGGATATACACAGCCAATATGTGAATGGAGGAAAATGATTTCGGTGATGATTCATAATGAACTGAAATATGCCTTCCACATTCACAATCTGGGATCAATCATAGGAGAACTAGCATTTTAATAGAACTATAATATTTTAAATTAAGAATTTTCTACTATTTTTCTGCCAGTATAGTTTATAAAATATTTTTAAAAGAAAAAATACAACTGACTAACTTGACAAGTCTACAAGTTTAACAAAGAGAATGTCCTGTGGAAGAGTGATCTCTAACTCAAGAAATCAAAGAGCTCATCCTGGGGTAATTTTAGGACTAGAAGTGTACAGAGCAGAAGCAAAATGGAAAGTTTCCCTTTTTTGCTGTGGTTGCTCATTGTAAGTATAACTATGAGCTGTTGAACTTTGGAATGTTAGGGGATAGTAAAACATGTTTTCTGGCTTTCTTACTTGGGTTGATAAGATAGGAAGAGCAAGAATCTAGAGAAACAAGGTAACTTTTTCAATCAAATGACTTTAGATTTACAGATTGTCACTATTCAATCTAAATGAAGGAAATCTGTAAAATGGCAGGTTCATAGCTACCAGCAACAATTATGACAGTGGAGCATCCAAGCAAGGATGAAGACAAACTTCCTAAGATACTATGATATTGTTCTCCAATACTCATAAGCATGTAAACAATCATACACACACAGTAAATTAAAATGATTCATGTATGTCTATTCTGTATTAACTTGGTATATTGAGAATTTTAGCATATGTGTCTAAATTGTTTCTTCTTTTTTCTCAGACCCTTGTACAAATACCACTAAACAGATGCTGCTTAGTATTTTCTTATAAAGAATATTGCTATTCATAATCTTAGTCACATAAGATTTTGCCTATTACTACTTATCTTTGCCTGACACAACATCATGCTTTTTGATTATTTTTTCATTCATTTTCTAGCAATATATGGCCTATGAAGCAGAAGAAATCCTGTCCTTTGATTTCAGTATATTCTGTCAAAGAACAATGCTAAAGCCAGATTCTGCACATAATAATACATTCAACTCCATAACAAGAGAATATATTTGCAAACAGAATAACCTTATGAATTACATATTGTTACATATGCAGATACATAGGTATCTTGTTTTCCCAAAATTATGATTTAACTATCATTCATTCAATCAGTTTATCTTTGAAAAAATGACCAATTATTCAATTGAGGATGGAAAATAATCTGTGATTTTATATCAATGAATCAGTTTTAGTAAGTATAAACACAAGAATAAACTTATATCTTTCTCTGATTCTTTGTTCTGCTGACAGGCCTAAATAGTTTAGAATAATGGAAATAATTTTTCAGAACCATTATTTAAGTTTTTCATTATAAAATTATATTTTAAATACTTTTTACTACCAACACAACTACTCTACTCATAAATTAGGGTATGTCAACATTCTAAAAAAAATGAAAGGAGGCTATTTTATGGTAAATATAATTATTTTGAAGAAAACTGCACTTTCAGTGGCACTGTCTAAATATCAAACCAGGATAAGGTAACCTACAAAAAATTATGCCATCCATAGCAGTATAGTTTTGATGAAAAGTCTGGTTTACTGTTTTCTTTGGCTTTCAAGAATATGTGACAAAACCACTCTTATGACCAAATAATAATAACAGATATAATGCTGTTCTACTCTTTATTTGAGTGACAAAATGTGACAGTACACTTGAATTCTCCAAATCCCTGGGCAGTGACACTAATGACTGTGTTAACTGTACATTAATATATATTAATAATTGTCGTCATCAGTCCTCATAGCTTTAGAGCTTCAGGGTATGTGTAGTATAACATGAGGACTATTCTTAAACATTTAGTTTTCATATAACATGCTTCATATATTTATCATATTTTAAAAACTACATTTCACTGTGATTAGCACTAAAGTCTGAACATTAATAGGTTATATTTCTGATATTTAGACTTCTTTTTTGAGACTGTTTTAAAGATTACCTTGATCTATAATAATAATATTATAAGATAAAATTGCAAATAACCAATTTATGATGAACTGTAAATTATGAGACCTCACAAATAAATGAATTACAACTCATTTGAACAATCTGACAAGATACTCTCTGTTTTCTCACTTTCTACGCAGTCTGTCATTTTTGATTAAGAATGAACATAAAATACAACAGCAGAAGGCAAAAATTAAACTGGTCTTGACAGTCAAAATTATTCCACAGAGATAACTAGGGAGAGAAAAGACTTAATTAAATTTTAAGCTAGTCATGTGAACCAAATTCATCAGAATACCCTAAACAAGAGAACTGTGCTCACTGGGAACCAAAGATTAATTCTTTAGAAACCACAGTGAAATACTCAGAACTGGGAAGGCTAAGTTGCCTACCTCCAGCATAAAATCATTTCCTAGTATACTATAGAATATGTTAAAACAGCTTTTCTGTCACTGGTGATATTAACTGTGATAGCCTTCAAAATTATTCATCAGAGGCATAAAATGCTCTACCTAATGTTGAGAGAACACTTCAGTAATTCCTCAAGGTACTCAGTTTGTAATTATAAAACATGTTTTCAGTTCATACAGATTTATACAACATGGTGTATTTAAATGATACTATTATGAACACTAGAATTTTGCTTATGTTCTCTAATGGGATATTGTAGTTAAATATTATTTAGTATAAGATGTTTGTGAACACTTTCCTGTATCTCTATTCTGCAATATTCTTTAGGGATTTTCAGAAAGCACATGGCAAATAAAGTATATGTAAACAATTTTTGCACCTTCTTTTATTAATTAATTAATTAATTTATTTATTTATTTTTATTGGATTTTTATGTACATTTCATATATTATCCCATTACCTCATTTCCCCCCCCGGCCAGGAACCCCTTATCCCATCACCCCTCCTCCTGCTTCTCTGAGGATGTGCCCCTACATATGCCCCCCCTCAAATTCCCACCCACTGGGACGTCCAGCCTTAATGAGACCAAGGATCTCTTCACCCCCCTATGCCCAACAGGGCCATCCTCCATTACATATACAGCTGGAGCCATGGATCTCTCCATAAGTGCTCCCAGGCTGGTGGTTTAGAACCTCAGAGCTCTTGCTGGTTGGTATTGTTGCTCTCCTCATGGGGCCGCAAACCCTTTCAGCTCCTATAGTCTTCACTCATTAATTTTAAACAATTAATGAAAAGATTGTATACAGTATTTTAAAGAAAGATAACTTAAGATATTTATGGTTTACAATCTAATTATGAGATAAATCAGCTTCCATCTGTCTATGAAATTAATGGAAAAATATGATTTTAAATATCTCTTTTTATACTAGTTATTATATGTTGCTCATAATTTACTCATCTTGCACCACATTGTTTCCTCAATGGTGGCAAATATATCAGAAGATATGATAACTTAAACAAAATTCTCTCACTGCACATCTAAATATACATCCTGTCATTAAAAAATAAAGTAGTCTGAGATAGATATGAGTTTTATTTATTTATTTTTTTGATTAATATTTATTGAATATTTTATTTATGTTTCACATATTATTCCCTTTCCCCAACCCCCCCAACCAGAAACCCCCTATCTCATTTTCCTTCCCCCTGCTTCTATGGGGATCATCCCCCACCCACCCACTCCCACCTCCCCACCTTCCAATTCCCCTACACTGGGACATCGAGCCTTCACAGGACCAAAGGCCTCTCTTCCCATTGATACCCAACAAGGCCATCCTCTGTACATATATTGCTGGAGCAATGTGTCCCTCCATGTATACTCCTTGTTGGTGGTCTAATCCCTGGGAGCTCTGGGGTGTCTGGTTGGTTGATATTGTTGTTCTTACTATGGGATTGCAAACCCCTACAGCTCCTTCTGTCCTTTGACTAACTCCTCCATTGGGGGACCCAGTGCTCAGCCTAATGGATGGCTGTTAGCATCTGCCTCTGTATTTGTCATACTTTTTCAGAGCCTCTCAGAAAACAGCTTTATCTGGCTCCTGTCAGCATTTTTATTTGGAATATACTGCTTTATGCAAAAAAATCATTGTAAATAACAAACAACTTAAATTAATCTCATTTTGTACATCATTTTGTATGATGGTTTCTTCAATTTTCTTGTATTTCAAAATTTTCAATTTTGAGGCTTGCTTTGTGACCAAGTATCTGATCAGTTTTGAAGAAGGTTCCATGAGGGGCTAAGAAGAAAGTATATTCTTATGTTGAAGAAAATATTCTGAATATAACTGCTAGCTTCATTTGATTCATAGTGTCTGTTAGTTTCATTATTTCTCTGTTTAGTTTCTACCATGATGATCTGTCCATTGGTAAGGGTGGGTTGTTGAGGTCTCTCACTTACAATGTATGGGAATTAATGTGTGATTAAAGCTTTAGTAATGTTTTATTTTACATATGTGGGTGTCTTTGCATTTGAGGCATAGATGCTCAAAATTGAGATGTCATCTTGGGAGATTTTTTCCTTTGATGATTACTTTTGAAGTGTACTTTCTCATTTTTTTATTACCTTTGTTTGAAAATCTATCTTATTAGATATTAGAGTGGATACTCTAGTTTGTTTCTTATGTCCATTTGCTTGAAAAACTTTTTTCCATATCTTTACTCTCAGGTATTGTCTATGTTTGTTGCTAAGTGGTATTTCTTGTGTGCAGCAGAATGATGAATCTTGTTTTTGTATCCATTGTGTTAGGCTTCTTCTTTTGATTGAGGGATTGAGTCCAGTAATGTTGAAAGATATTAATGACCAATAATTATTAATTCCTGTTATTTTATGTTGTTGGTGGTAATGTGTGTGTGTATGTGTGTTTGTGTGTGTGTGTGCACGCACATGTGTTTGGATGCACGCTTGCATGTGTGTGTTTCCCTTCCTTTATTTTTGCTTGTGTGAAGTTGTTTATAAAGCTATGGAATGCTTCACAAATTTGTGTGTCATTCATGGCATGTTAATCTTCTCTGTATGGTTCCACCTTTATGTCTCCAAAGTGAGTGTGCATGATGACTCCTTACAAAAAGTCATTCCTTTTCAAAATATTTTGCCTAAAATTCTCTCTAATTTTCTAAGAAATCAATTTGTTGATTTATCACAAATTGCTATATTCATTAATAGGAGAATTAATATTATTTCAGTAAACTTCAGAGCATATTTGTATTAAGTCTTCTTTATATTGTGATGCTTTGTAGGGACACAAGGTGTCTTCCCTACTATGTAAATGCTCAATTATTCACCTATAAGAAAAGAACTCAAAAGAGTAAATTAAGCGTATTTTTAACGTTTTCCACTTACAATTTCTATATTGTCTTTTTTTGGTTAAATTCAGCACACATGGTCTAAATTTAGCATTCAAGACATTAGATAGTCTTTGTGAAACTTTTTACATCAAAAAGCAAACAATAACACATTTCAAAGAACATAGGTAATATTTTCGAAAGTTATAGTCTAGATTCAATTTTTGTGTGAGCTGAGTGAGGAGAAATTTGGAATAAGAAAAAAAATACTTTATCTAACTAAAGAAATAAAAGAAAGCTTTTGGACATCCATGAAAGAAATGCAATAAAACTGTAAGGGTAAAGACTCTGAAAGACATACAGCTTAAGGAAACAAACAAATCACAGCATTAGCCATGCATTTCCCTGGCTGATGGTTCATGATTGAAGGCATGGAGAGCCTACCCTCACTAAAAGTCCACAGACCTCAAAAGTCATAAATTGAGCTACAGGTTTTTGAAAGAATTCTTTTGGTGAGCAAGTGATCATTGGATAGAAGACACATTTTGCCATGCCACTAGATTTGGGATGAATTTGTTGAACATCACCTTGAGAGAGTATCTATTGCTAAATACTGAGCTATTTCAGCACCCTACAACATGCAAGTAATAAATGCTGAGTGTGCGGAAATACTTTTACATGGAAAGAATTCACCAATTTGTTATCTAGTACAATAGTCAAACTTGGAAACTGTAGAGGAATTTTAATACAGTAACATGCCTGTTGTGGTAAAGAATAACATACCAAGAGATTCTAGGTCTGTGAGATCAGGCTGGAATGAGGACATGCCCTAATATACACCTTTAATCCTAAGCAATGTAGGTAAGATTATTCAGTTGAGTTCAGCGAGGGGAGTTGAAGTAGCAAAGTCAGTACAGTTTTCATTCAGTTGAAGCCAGAAAATAAGAATGAGCCACACTATTAGTACAAATTTTCAGAGTTATTTTGAAGCCAAGCAGAGAAATTCAGTAAGATGTCAGAAAAAGCCAGCTTGAATCAGACATTTTAGAAAGAAATTTGAGCCAGAAGAGCTAAGTTGAACCAGCCAGCCAAAGTTCAGAAAGAACTAGAATGAATAAGTTCATTTAGCAGTAAGCCTCTAAGTAACAATTATATCTGGTGAATAAAGGTTACCTTTATAGGAAACATACATACAAATAACATACATACTGAGAAGGTTGTATTTAGGAAGAATACACACACACACACACACACACATTTTATATGTATGTAACAACAATTGGTAAAAAAAAGAAGATTTTAAAAAGAGGAATGAGATATATATGGGAAGGCTTGGAATTAGGAAATGATAGAATTATAATTTCAAAACCAGTCAATCAAAAAAAATATTTAAAGGGAAAAACTGAGCTATGTGGAGTCATGAGATCAGAAAACACTCATAACGTGAGGAGTCTTAAGTTTGTCTGTTAAACACTGTGGGAGAACTTGAAAAACACAAGTATACAGAGAAAGAGGGACTAAACTTGATATCTTAGAGGATGACATATGCAAGAAAACAGCTGGCTTAACTTTTTAGGACAAACAAATCGTATCCCTGTCTTATTGCTGAGAACATATCTAATTGACAGAAATATGGTGAAGCTTGATAGGGCTTAACATGAGGTTAGGGGTGGATAAAATTTAAGTAACACCAATGTATCATTAACTGTTATAGTGCTTATCAATGCAGAAATAGAAGGACTAAACAAGATACTTAAAACAGTGTCCTTTTAATAAGATGACATTAAAAGTTTAAAGAGATTTTCTCTAACAGTACTGAACTCAGTTCAGTGCGGTTCCCCATTTGTAATATATCCACCCTAGGCTCACCTAAACTATTAATCACTCGAGGGACAATTAAAATCTGAGTGGCTCTCAAACTGAAAAGTCAAGTACAATCATGGAGAGGTTGAAAACCAATTCTTGTACCAGCTCTCATCTTTCTCTTTCTCTCTCTGTCTTTTCTCAGGGCCTTCTCTGACCTTTTTCATGCTCTATTTAGCCATCCCTGTCTTGTCTATATAACAGCAACATTTTCTTTAAGGGCTGTACACAGTCAAGAGCTGTACACAGTCTTTTCTACTGTAAAAGTGTAAATCAAGTTCAATAAAGTCTTTGGCAATTTTTGGAAATCTTTTTAGACAGTGAAACGAGGAATTCCTTCAGATTAGTGATGTCAATCTCTAGCTGTTTGATGTTCTTGTCAATGGCCAGTCGAAGGTCTATGATTTGATTTAAAAATAAATAAATAAATAAATAAATAAATAAATAAATAAATAAATGAAAAAGTCAAGTACAGTTAGCGGAGACTATTTGTACGTAAAATGTAAAACTCTACCTGTGAATAAATGTTTAGCAGATATTAAGAACTTACCCTAACACAGACTGAGCAGTAGTATGAAAAAAGGAAAATAGTCCACAAGTTCAAAAAAATTCATCTCATCATCATTGCACTTTTTTCCCAAATGCCAATTTTTTCTATCTTACTCTTTATGATTTCCACACTCAATCAAATAATCTTTAGCTTCATGGAATTTTCTACATTGACATTTTAAAACTATACAGCAAGAATGAAATAAATACTCATGAATAACCAGCAGGCCATTAAGGATATCAGAGAAGACACTTAGAATTTTTTAGAATTAAATGAATATGAACACTTTCCAGTGTCTTTGGAGTATAGCTAAGAATTTTCTAAGAGGAAGGTATATAGTTAGAAATATTTATATTAAAACATCAGAAGATTCTTGAATTAATATTTTAGTAACACTCTTAAATTTCTTAGAAAACAAGACCATCCAAACACAAAAGAATTAACCAGCAAAATGTAGTAAATAGCATGGCAGAATTAATAAAATAGAGACCAAATAATTGACATATAAAATTCATTAAAGAGTTGGTCCATTTAAAAAAGAAATAAAATATACAAACTCCTAGCCAAAATAACTAGTAGAAGGAAGTCCCAAACTTCTTTAAAATATATGAGCCTCAAAAATAAAATATGTGAAGTTAAAGTTGATAGGAGGCTCCATATTTCAATGAAATACAGAGAAATATTACAGGATGTTTTGAAGGTGTAGATTCCCCAAATCTGGAAATTATAGAAGAAATAGATACATTACTAGGGATATATGGCCCATCAAAATTAAAACAGAAAGATATACTAGACAGATATGCAACAACTTGTGCAATAGTAAAATCTCTCAACAAATCACAGCCCAGAACTAGATAAGTTCTTCCAAGTCTTTAAAAGAGATTAACATCAATTATACTCAAAATGTTCCATTAAATTTAAAGCAAAGAAGACTACCAATCTTGTTCTCTGAAGACAACACCACCATTGTGCCAAAACTATAAAAGGGTACTATATAAAAAGAAATTAAGAACTAGTTTTCCTGATAAAAACAATTGTAAAAATTCTCCATAATTACTTCAAATTTCCATGATACCTCCCCTGGTCCCATCATTTTCCTTCAACTCTTTATTTCACCTTTACCTTTTAAATGGCTTCCTCACCCTTCCATAGTTATCACATCCCAGACCTCAAACTTCCATACATAATCACAGAATTTCCTTCTATTTATTTTTATTTCTCCAAGTCCTCCCATTCCACACTTTCTTCCTCTCAAATTCTTGGTCTTCATTAACTGTCATTGTTACACTAATGTATATAAACAAATAAATATGTAAATATGACCTGAAGAGTTTGTTCAGTATTCTTTTAATATGCATGATTTTAGGTGATCAGTTTGGCTCTTCACTGTGAGAAAACTACTTAAGCTAGTCTCAGAATTCCTTAATTTCTTAAAAATATTTTTAATCAGCGTGATTTGAGATTTTATTCCTCCACATTAGCATTGTATGTGGATGTTGTGCTTGTTAAATCCTTATTTAGGCAGGAAAATTGTGGTGTCAAGGGTGATGTTTCCCTGTCATTTCTATGATATACAATTTCTCTGAAAAATTTCTACATCTCTATCTCAATTATTTCTTCTACCCCTTTTTTCTCCATGTTCCCTCAGTTATGTTGTAAACATATCATTGAAGCTATCAACAGAAATCAGTTATTTTCTGCATATTTACTACTCATGACTTTTTGTATTTTTCTCTACCATAAACAGAATCTTCTTGGATAATGGATGAGAAGGAGACTTATCTATGTGTACAATACATTTTAGATATAGTTAAGGATAATATAAATTTGGGAAATTGGCTATAGTAGGTTTTCTTCTAAGATCCATAAGCTTACAAACTTTGGATAGTTTTCAGCTTCCAGTATCAGGCAAGATTTCCTTCTTGCTAAGTGTGTCTTTAGTGCTATTAAACAGCTATTGGTTATCACCAAGAGATGAGTGATACCATGCCACCTTAAGGCTAATCTTGACATGCTTGTTATGGTGGTTCATAGGCATTATAAGTTAGTAGGACACTTGATTGCTTCTATCCATTTGAAGCTTGCACAGTCTTTCTAGAACTATGAGAAGAATCCTCAGAAAAGAGGCTTTTAGTTCATATCTAGCTTGGATTCTCTGAGTTCTATGTTAATAGTACATGGTGTCTTAAGTAATAGGGATTAACCTTTAACCTCTGGGAAACAACCATAAAGGATAGCTTGTATTGTTTTGAGAGTCTTTTGTACTTTTGAAACTGAAAATGCAGTTTCTCATGCCTGTTACTGATGCTTTATTATATAGTCTATGACCCTTAGTAAAATCATTGTCAACCCAAGGTAACTTTATTTACACTATATGTTTATATTTGTACTCATACTCATATTTGTATTATATATAATTTGGAGGAAATAAAAATATGATTTTTCCTCTTTCAAACATCCTTAATGTTATGACTGTGGATATAATGTGATCAGTTGCATCAAGCTTCTGCGACTAGATATTCCATGCTGTGCGGAGATAAATTCTTAAAATGGGAGCCAAAGTAAATATTTTTTTTCTCTTGGTTATATTTTCCATGGCATTATGGAGCAGCTAAGGAAAATATAGCCAAGACAAGCCACCAAGGTCAGAGGCTTGCATTTTTGGGTCCTGGCTTTGAGTCTTGTTTGCAGAATGCTTCTGAAATACATTCCCATAAGATGTTCTTACACCTTAATCTCTGTCATTTCTAAGACATATCCCCATGATTTGTGAATGTCTCTTTGTCACTATTTGTCTCATTTTAGGTATGTATACCCTGTGCTTACCAGGCATATAGTCAACTTTCTCATGAATAACTTTTATCTCAAACAGAAAATAGATTAAGAACAAAAAGTAGTTTTAAACTATAAAGAACTTTTAAAAATATACTTATCAATGAGGAATAATTTCTTATTGAAGCAATACAGAGGAAAAGCTACCAAGTAGAAAAAAGACAATGTGAGTCCAGTTACACATTAAATGCTTTATAACAACTAGATATGACTCTTCTACTAAGCAATGGACAGATGCTTTTACAATTCATAGCCTTGTGAAGCAACACAAATAGGTGAATCATAAAACAGAAGCTAATGAAAAGCAAAGGAAACTTCCAGCCAAACTCAAACCTCCCACAGCTATCTTCTATAGTATCTTCTTCTAAGTCTGACCTCAAAAAATGCAGCCAATGGACCAGTAAATTAGTCTTTTTTTTTTTTACCAAATTTACTGCAACTGTTGCCTTTGGCAGAGTATTAGAAACAGGAGAAAATTTTCAAACATGGATTTGGACATCTCAAAAAAGAAAAGTCAAAGATCCAGGCAGATTTTGAATGATTGAATAGACACAAATCTTCACATATGGGAGCTCAAAGGTATAAACATTGAAAATCATTCATGGAGGAAAGTTTATCCAATGATAGATGAGTGAAATTCATTACTCACTGAAGAGGTAGCTTTAATGAAGTCCAGAAGACTTCTGAACAGTGTAAAAAAAATATGCTTCTGTGAATATCCAACAGCATAATGAAAATTGGCACAATGGCAAAAAAGGAAACTACCACAAACTGCCACAAAATATACAGAATAAATAATAGGATGACTCCAGAGTAAAGTCTTTGACTAATTTTCCTTGAATATAGATATATCTTATAGAGTTATAATACTGTGACTTCAAAGACTCCGATATCTACCTGAAACACTACAAATTAATATCATAGTAAAAATTAAATCTACTGTGAAGCAGATTGTAAACAACCAAATATATTTCAATGATATCAAGCCTTCTAATATACATTATGACCTTAAACTATGAAAATTCCATCTGGTAAATAGAACAGACTTTGGAGAGATAAAAATCACTTATTTGGATCTATAAAAGTAATATATTATGATAGCTATGGTATAAAAAATAGTTTTATCTTCCCATGAGATGGACACTTAGAAGCTATTAATTCCTGGGTTTTTTTATCATTGTAAAAGAAATACCAATCATTTCTAGTAAGGTTGAAGTGTGACTAGTTAGAACCATCTTTCACTGTCTCTGAAGTAGAAAACTGGACATAATCAAAGTCAGTAACTCATTTGCATCGTTTAAGTCAGTATTGAATGCCAGATCCAGTTTGCTGTCAAATCAGGTGTAAGCAAGGAATCCTAAAGTTTATATGTGTTTAGAATGGCAAAAAGATAAGTTTAATGAGTACAACTAATTCTCCCACATTACAAGATCAAATGCTTCTGGAATCATCCATATGGAAAAAATAACACAGTAGTCTCATAAAATTCTACTTCAAGAATAATTAATCACTTTCTTCCAAACTTTGTAAGGCAGAAGATCATGGGACAGTACATTCCAAGTCCTAAATATCTGTGACAGACAACCTTCCTCAACATATCCAGCAAAACAATCTACCAAGGAGAAGAAAGAAAGAAAAAAATCTTTCCATGATATAATATGTAAATATAGGAAATATAGAATAGTATATGATAATATATAAATATATTCAATTAATTGAATATATATATATATATATATATATATATATATATGACCTAATCCTAAAAAAATACAAGAGGTATTAATTCAACATGAAGGGAGAAATGATGATAGCAAAGAGAAACTAGACAAAAATATCAAACCATTATTGTTAAAAAACAAAGTATACCTAAGAACACAGATATCCCCACAAAAAGTCAACAACATGATGATCACATCTGACACATGCATTTCAATAATAACTTTAAATATCAATGACTTAATTCTCCATTCAAAAAGCATGAAATCTCTGTATAGATCAAGAAACAAAACACATTTATCTGTTGTCTACAAGAAACATGTTTTAACATAGAAGATAGGAACTATCTTAGAGTAAAAGGATTCTGGAGTGCCAAATTTAATCATCATCATCGTCTACTGGAATTAAGGACACAGAATGGCATCAATTCATTAATAATTGCTTCTTTGAATATGCCACTTTCTCAAATAGACATGTCATCTGGACAAAAATAGAAAAATATTAGAGTTAATTAACATCATACATTTAATGGACTTAACAGAATATACACAGAATAGTCCAACCAAGCACCAATGAATACATATTCTATTGAGGAGCATATGTCTACTTATCTGAAATACATTACAAAACAAACTCACAAATTTAAAAAGAATGAAACAACTCCTTGCATCCTATCTGATTACAATGCAATAACACCTAACAGTAAAAGCAAATAAATCTCTAGCAAAATAATAAACTTAAAAAGATTAAACAACTCATTACTAAATCAGGAAATGGATCAAATAAATAAATCAGGAAGGAAGTAAAAAGTTTTCTGAACTAAGTGAAAATACTATATAACCAAACTTCTGGGATACATTGAAATTCACCCTATAAAAAATGTGTAGCTCTAAGTGTGCATGTTACAAAATCAGAAACAGTACAAATAAATAAATTAATGTTAAAACTGAAACATTTGGAAAAGCAAGGCAACCTCAAACCCAGCAAAATACATGAGGTAATAAAAATCAGAGCCAAAATCTATGAAATAGAAATAAAAATAACAGTATACCAAATCTAAGCACTGGTGGTTTAGGAAGATTTTTAAAAAGCAAGCAACACTGCCAAACTAACAAAATGAAAGAGAATATCCAAATTATCAGAATTATAAATGATCAAGAAAGCATTATACCAATGAAATTCATAATGTTTTGGAGGAATATTTTAAAAACCTGGAGTCTATCAAGGCAGAAAACCTAAAACAAATGGATGATTTTCTAGATTAATCCAAATGGCCAGGGCTAAGGCAATGAGAGACCAAAAACATTGAAATTATAATAAAACGTCTTCTAGATTTAAAAAAAAAAAGTCCAGGGAAAGATAGATTCATGAAAAAGTGCTATCAGACACTTAAATTTTATCTAATACTTCCTAAACTATTTTTAATAATATAAACAGCAAAAATTTTCTCTAATTCCTTCTATAAATCCTGATTCACTCTTATACCAAAGCCAAATATTCTCGAGTAAATAATTGCAAACAAAATACAAAAATATGTAAAAAAAGATTATATATCCTGATTAAGTTGTATTTATATCTGAAATATTATAGTGTAACATGGGCAAGCAAATAAATATAATAAAACGGAGTGAACATAAAGACAAAGAACACATGATTAAAAATTTTCAATTTTATTTAATCTTTCTTTTTTGAATGTAAATCATGCTTTTATTTATTATTATTATTTTTATTATTATTGGATATTTTACTTATTTACATTTCAGATGTCATCCCCTTTCCACATTTCCCCTCTCTAGAACCTCCCTATTCCATCCCCCCTCCTCCATTTTGCTTTGATATCATTTTAATTACATGCAAGTATTCAGGTCAGTTCCATGTTGAGGGACTAGAAATACAATAAATGCGGATAGTCAAGGATCAAGCAAGACAATAAACACAAATAGTCAAAGAACAAACAAGGCAATAAACAAAATTCTCTGTGAATACTCTCATGATCACTGTTTCTAAGGACTTATCAGGATGACCAAAATATCTGAGCCAACTTCCATTCCTAGCTCAAAGTCATTTTCATGTCTGAAGCCTACTTCCTTGTTCTAGCCTAAAATTTAGATTCTTGCCTGAAATTACTTCCTTGTTCTAGCCTAATATTTATAATTTTTCTTTTTTAATACTCCAGATTTTATGCCCCTCCTGATCCACACTCTGACTCTTCCACATCTCACACATCCTACCCACTTCTCCACAAAAATTTTCCCACCATCCAAATCCCACCTCACTTGACCTTCCCATTCCCTGGGGACTCCGGTTTCTTGAGGGTAGGTGCATCATCTCTGACTGAGTTCAGACCTGGCAGTTCTCTGCCTTATATGTGATGGAGGCCTCATATCATTTGGTGTATGCTGCCTGGTTGGTGGACCAGTGTCTAAGAGATCTTAAGGGTCCAGATTAGTTGAGACTGCTAGTTCTCCTACAGGGTTGCCTTCCTCTTCAGCTTCTTCCACCTTTTCCCTAATTCAACCACAGGGGTTAGCAGTTTCTGTCCATTGGTTGAGTATAAATATCTGCATCTAATTCTTTCAACTACTTGTTGCATCTTTTGGAGGGCAGTCATGATAGACTCCTTTTTATAAGTACTTAATAGCCTCAGTAATAGTGTCAGGCCTTGGGGCCTAAACTTGAGCTGGATCCCAATTTGGGCTTGTCACTGGACCTTTTTTCTTCAGTTACTTCTCCATTTTTGTCCCTGCAGTTCTTTCAGACTGGAACAATTATGGGTCAGAGTTTTTGACTGTGGGATGGCAACCTTATCCCTCATTTGATATCCTGTCTTTTGCCTGCAGGTAGGCTCTATAAGTTCCCTCTCCACACTGTAGGGCATTTCTTCTAAGATCTCTCACTTTGAGTCCTGGGAGTCTCTCACCTCCCAAGTTTCTGGTACATTCTGAAGGGTCCCCCAACTCCTGTGTCCTGAGGTTGCCTGTTTCCATTCTTTCTGCTGGCCCTCAGGGCTTCAGTTTTTTTTCTCCTATCCAATAGCAGATCATGTTCCTTTCTTTCTCTCCCTGTCTGCTTTCACATCCAGGTCCCTCCCTCCCTCCTACCTTGTGATCATAAAAATTGATGTAGAAAAATCCTTTGAAAAATTTAGCATGCCTACATGATAAAAATCCTAAGATATGTAAAGCTAGATTGAAAATAACATATTAAAAGATATATATATATATATATATATATATATATATATATATATATATATATATATATGAGAAATTCAGAGATAACATTATACAAAATGAAGAAAATCTTGAAGCTGTGAAACTGAACCAGCAATTAGTGATATCAACTAATCCCATACCTTTTCTAACTTTTGCTTGAAGCTCTAGTTGGGAGAATAAACTTAAAAGGATACAAATAAGGAAAGAAGTCAAAGTATCCCTGTTTCTAGACAATAAGATACTACGTGTTAGAGAAACAAAAAATTATATCAGAATACTTCTAGAAATGATATATTCAGCAATGTGGGAGATAGAGAATCAACTTGTACAGATGAGTAGATTTTCTGTAGTTCAATAATAAAACATACTAAATGAGAGATCTTGGAAACTCTGCCACCCTTTCCCAATTGTCTCAAAGAAAATGTAATATATAGGAATTAACTTTAAATAAATAATTCATTATCTCAGATTTCATTTACAATGAAAATTCTAATCATCTATTGAAAGAGATAAAGACAATGGGAAACTGAATATCTCATGGTCATAAATTATTAGAGTTAATAGTTTGGCAGTGATCATTTACCAAAAGCCCATTACAAATTCAGTGCACTATCAGTCAAAATCTCCATCTCATTCTTCACAGAAACAAAAAAATAAGATATCATAAGACTAATATGAATCCTCAAATTTTCCTCAATACTCCATGTAATCTTGAACAAAAATAACTATGATAGAAAGATTACTGTTTCTGAAATTAAGATATACCATATAGCATTAAAAGAAACAAAATTGATACTGGCCCAAAACAGACCAATGGAACAAAATTGAATACATAAGTATGAGTACATGTAATTTTTAATATTGACATTTGACAAAGTTGCTCTAATCAGAAACTGCTGAAAACAAACGTATTTAACAATTGATAGTGAGAAAACTGGGTGTCAACATTAAGAAGGGTAAAGTTAGACCCATACCTGTTACCTTAAAAAAAATTCCAAATGAATAAAACACAAACATGAAACCAAAAACACTGAAACTTCTAGAAGAAAACACAAATCATTCCTTACATGACATAAGTGTAGGAAGGATCTTTCTGAATAAGACTCTATTTTGCCTAAGAATTAAGGCCAACAATTGACAAATGGGACTTCATAAAACTGAAAAGCTCTGCATAGCTAAAAGAATAATCACCTGGTTGAAGAGAAAACACACAGAATTAGAGAATATCTTTGCCAAGTTTACAGCCATTAGAATATTGATATCCATACTATTTAAAGAACTGAAAAAGCAACAAGTAAAAAAAAAATCAAATGATCATTTAAAAAAATGGGTCTAAGACTGTAACATTTCTCAATGAAGAAAAATAGCTAAGAAAATTATTATGGTGACACACACATTTAATCCCAGCACTCAAGAAACAGAGGCAGAAGGATCACAAATTAAAGTCCAATCTAGTCTACATAACAAGTTCTACGAGAGCCAGATCAACATAGAGAAGCCGTGTTTCAAAAAACAAAAACAGAAAAAGGGAAAAAAGTCTCACAAATGTTTTATTGTTCATATCATAAGAGAAATAAAAATTAAATCATGTTTAATATTTTATTTTACCCAAATAAGAAAGTTAAATATCAGCTACAAATGTTATAAGGGAGCAGGGGAAAAGAATCCATCAGTCACTGTTGGATTTTTGTGAAGTGTTTTAGGTGCTATGGAAGTCAGTGTGAAGAATACTCAAAAACCTAAAAGTAAATCCATCATATGATCCAGCTATATCATTTCTTGGCATATGCCCAAGAGATTAAGCATCCTACTCTGACATCCATATCCATCCATATTCAAACATGCTCATTGCTGCCCTATTCTCAATAGCTAGGGAATTGAAATGGCCTTCAATCGATGAATGAATAGTGAAAATGTAGTACATACATGATATAAAATATTTTTTCTGTAATGAGAATTAAAATTTTGAACTTTGAAGATAACTTATAAGACTAAAAATGATCATACTGAGTTAGGTAAACCAGATTCAGAAAGATAACTTTTGCGAGTTTTATCTCATTACAGGCTCTTGGTTCCAAATTTTTATATGTAAGTGCATATCCTGGAGTAACTGCAAAAGCCAAGAATGTAAAAGAGGACTAACACTAAGGAAGACTTTACACTATGAAGAGAAATAACAATTTAAAAGTGATCTTCTCAGGTTAATGGGAAGAAGTGGAGGCCCATTAGGGATAAATCCATTCCCTCCCCCATATCCTCAACCCCAGCCTGCTTTCATCCAGCCTGCACTTCCTTCACCAGCCCTGGTTGTGGGGGAGACAGCGGGAGCCTATCTGCAGAGGGACCAGATTCTACTGTGGCTTTGCCCTTGAGAACTTATAGACTGCGATCTACAGGGCAAGATGAGCTCCAGATTTGACACCCATATGGGACTTCTGCCATCAGCTCCTCAACACTCTCTTCGCACGGAGGAGAGAGAGAGAATTCTTGTGGAAGCCTGCAAGAATGTCCGAGATGATGCTGGGTGTCCTGTTCAGGCCCCAGCTGAGATTGATGAGGGCTTCCCCCTGACCTGACCCCATTGGACTAGAATATTGTGGCAGGTAGGGAACAACTGGGGGGGGACTTTTGTGACAGGTCTCAGGGGCACAGCGAGGCTGCCCACAAATTAAAGAAAGGTGAGAGAGGTCATGCAGGGACCCACTGAGCCCCCATCTGTCTTTCTCGAGAGACTGATGGAAGCTTATTGGAGGTATACCCCATTTGACCATATTTCAGAGAGACAACAGGCTTCAGTGACTACGTCATTTATTGGTAGTCAGCCCCAGATATTAAGAAGAAGTTGTAGCGTATTGAGACTATACAATAAGAGATGTGGTAAAAGAGACAGAGAAAGTGTATCATAAGAGGCAGACAGAGGAAGAAAAACAAGAGAGAGCAGGAAGAGAGATTGCAACAGGAAGGATTTTGGCCACATTAACAGGAGAGAAAGACAAGAGATAAGATAGGACTTAGACAGACAAGGATGTCTAACACTTCTGGATGACAGAAGGCCGAAGCCTGGCAGAGGAAGAGTGATGCAGCAATGCTTACTGGAAAAAGATCAGCATGCTTAGTATAAAGAGAAAAGACAGGACCCCTTGAAGACAAAACTGAAGACACAGATTAAGTTTGTCCAGACAGGACCAGAGATGACCTGGGGAATCCCCAATACTATGATACTGGCCTTGAAACTAGAAAAAGAGTATGGGCTTCATGATTTTCAAAAGCAGATGAAAGCCCCAGATATCAGTGAATGGCTAGCAGAATTCCCAATAGTTTGGGTTGAAACTGAAGATACAGAGATGCCAGAAAAAGCCCCCCATCGTGGTAAGACTGAAAGCCAGCACCTCCCCCACTGGGGTGTGACAGTATTCAATGAGTCTCAAAGCCAGAGAAGAGATTAGACCTTAAATTCAAAGACTGTTACAACAAGGTATCCAGGTTCCCTGCCAATAGCCAGGGAATACCCCCTTACTGCCAGTTAAGAAGCCAGGCACTCATGATTAAGAGAAGTCAACAAGAGAGTACAAGACATTTAACCTCCTCAGTTCGCTTGCACCAGAGAAGACTTTTGACATCATCAACTATCCAGCAGCTCCCTGACTGATAGATGACTAATGCTCACATGACACACTATCAGAGCCTGTTGTTGACTGAAAGGGTGATCTTTTCACCCCTGGCCATCTTGAATCCTGCCACCTTGCTGCCTGTGACTGATGACTCTTCTCCTATCCATCACTGTGTTGATATCCTGGCAGAAGAAACAGGTACTCAGAGTGACCTGAAGGACCGGTCTTGGCCAGGAAGTCAGAACTGATATACAGATGACAGCAATTTTGTGGTAGAAGGTTACCAAATGGCAGGAGCTGCAGTGATAGATGGAAAACAAGTACTGATATGCCTTTGCCACGGCTCATATACATGGTGCAATCTATAGACAAAGAGGCCTGCTAACATCTGCAGGCAAAGACATTAAAATTAAAAAAAGAAATACTGAGCATCTTCAAGCCAAAAAAAGTGGCTATTATACATTGTCTGGTGCACCAGAAGGCTCAGGACACTGTTGCAAGAGGAAATCAGATGGCTGACATGGCTGCCAAGAAAGCTGCCCAGGGAACAATGATTCTAGCAGTTAAGGGTTCCAGAGACTATTTGACAATCGAGATACCAGTTTTAGATATGCCACTGATGACCATCAAGTGATGGACAAATTGGGATTTCATACTGAAACCCCTTATGGGGTAATAAAAAACGGAGATGGTAAATTAATCCTACCACAAGAAGAAAGACTGTCTGATTTGGCAAAAGCTGTGGTGAGAAACTATAGAGCCTGTGCCTTAACCAATACAAGACCTTCCATGTCACCATGGGAAAGAGACTGAGAAGCAACCAACTGGAGCTTACTGGGAGATGGACTTCACAGAAGTCAAACCAACAAAATATGAAAATAAATATCTTTCAGTTTTTATAGACACCTTTTCAAGATGGGTCGAAGCCTTCCCCACTAAAAATGAAACTGCCAACATGATGGCTAAGAAGATCCTGAAAGAAATCTTTCCAAGGTTTGGAATACCCAAGGTAATTGGATCTGTTAATTGACCTGCCTTTGTTGCCCAGGTGAGTCAGAGACTAGCCACACAGCTAGAGATTAATTAGAAATTACATTGTGCCTATAGGCCCCAGAGCTCAAGACAGGTAGAGAAGATAAATAGAACTATAAAAGAGACCCTGACAGGATGGAATATGAGTCCTTTAATTTAGAATGAGATAACACTGAGTGTGAACTTGATATTCTAAGATTAGAATTATTCAGCAGAAGGAGTGGGGAATGAAGAAGAAATTTTAAGTTAGTACAAAAGAAAGCCTTATACAAGTAGTTAAAAATACAGGTCAGCTAACTCACTAGCCCAAGGCCATCATAAAAGATGCAGAGCTAGAGAAACAAAGGTCAGTTGAGTGTTCTGAGAATCAGCCAGCTGTAAGAGATAGAGACGGTGCCCAAAGATAAATTCCTTGAGAATGAGAACAATATTGAAATACCCATCTGTTCCCGTGATGTTTGACTTAACCTCCTCTGAAAAAACTCCCATCAGAGGTTCCAAAGACTTGCAAATTAAATTCAGCCAGATGGTCTCTTGGCTCAGATAAACATTCACACTAGGTGCCAAGGCCTCAGGGACCAGAGACTGTTCCCGTGGATTTATCAAACCTCTGCCTGGGATCTGCTTACACTTATTGCAGATATTAGAAACAACCAATTGTGTGTGACTGTGCCACAAACTCCTGTCTCCCCCCCCCAACTTTGGCCTATATTAACCCTAAGCTTTTGGGCCAGTTAATATTCTTTCTGCTGGCCCTTAGGGCTTCAGTTCTTTACCCCACCCAATAACTGCAGTGTCTTGGTATACATGCAGGGTATTGGTATACATGCAGACAGGTTGATTCGTGCAACAGAATCGAAGACCCAGAAACAAAATCACACACTTATGTGCAATTGATCCTTAACAAAGAAGCCAAAAAACATACAATGGAAAAAAGAGTGCATCTTCAATAAATGATGCTTGTCTCACTGGATGTCTAAATGTAGAAAAAGGAATATAAACCCATATTTGACACCTTGCACAAAGACCAAGTACAAGTGGATCAGGGACCTCAACATAAAACCAGATACACTGAATCTAATAGAAAATAAACTAGGAAAGAACCTTGAACTCATTGGCACAAGGGGTAATTTCCTAAACAGAATTCCAGTGGTTCACCCTCTAAGATTAAAAATTGAGAAATGGGAACTCATGAAGCTTCAAAGATTCTGTAAGGCAAAGGACATAGTCAATAAGACAAATCAGCACCCCTGAAAAAAATCTTCAGTAACCCCATATCTGATAGAGGGCTAAAACCCAAGATATAGGAAGAACTCATGAAGCTAACCACCAAAAAACCCAAACAATCCAATAAAAAATGGGGTATATAACTAAACAGAGATTTCAAAATAGATGATTTTTGAATGGATGAGAATCACTTAAAGAAATGTTCAAAGTCCTTAGTCATCAGGGAAATGCAAATCAAAACAACTCTGAGATTCCATCTTACACCAATCAGATGGCTAAGATCAAAACCTCAGGTGACAACACTTGTTGATGAGGATGTGGAGAAAGAACACTCCTCCACTGCTGGTGGGATTGCAATTAATACAATTACTCTGGAAATCAATCTGGAGATTCCTCAATACATTAGAAATAGATCCACCTGAAGACCCAGCTATACTACATCACTCTTGGGCATAAACCCAAAATATGTCCCACCATGCCACAGGGACATGTGGTCCACTATGTTCATAGCAGCCTTTTTTGTGATAGCCAGAAGCTGGAAACAACCCATATGTCCTACAACAGAAAAAGGATATGAAAAATGCGATTCATTTACACAATGGAACACTCCTCAGCTATTAAGAGAGAGGGCATCCTGAATTTTGCAGGAAGAAGGGTAGAAGTAGACAATATCATCTTGAGTGACCCAAAAGGACGTGCATGGTATGTACTCACTTATATGTGGATATTAGCAAAACAAACAAACAAACAATAACAAAAAAACCGTATAGAATACCCAAGATACAGTCCACAGAACTCAGAATGATCAAGAAGCTGAAAGGCCCAAGTGAGCATAACTTAATCCCACTTGGAAGGGAAAAGAAAGCAATCACAAGAGAGCGGAGATAGGGAGGGATTCTGAGTGGGATAGGGGACAGCAAATGGAAGAGGGGAACATGACCAAGAACTATTTTCATTACCCTATTTTTGCCATGTTATTGCTGACTGAAATCCACTGTTCAACATGCCAAACTAACTAACTCAAAAAGCATGGCTGTCTCCATTTCTCTTTTCTATCTTCTTCCTTTAGGCAGTTGCTAAGATATATAAGTTACCTGCCCTGTTTTTTTATCTATCAGACATTAAAGAAATTGTCTTCAAGCCTCCTTTTAAGACCCTACCTCCCAATTTTCTTGATAAAAACATTATCACTATAAATACAGCTTTTTACCATGTTATGCTGAATGCCACTTAGGTGAATTCCACAGTGAAATTGAGTTAATCGGGAATCAGTTCATATAAGAAGGGCATTTTTCAAAAAAAAAAAGAAAGAAAGAAAGAAAGAAAGAAAGAAAGAAAGAAAGAAGGGGAGAAAGAAAGAAAGATGGGTCTGTTGTAAATAACACTTGTTGATTTTATAGCAGAGATTGTATAGTTCCTTGTATCAACATGGCAGTTCACAACCATGTGTATTTCCAGATCTAGGAGACCTTCTGCACTCTCATGGCCTCCACAGATACCAGACAGTGATGTCGTGCACATATATACACATAGTCAAAATAATCAAACACACAAAATTAGATAAATTCAATGCTTTTTTTTTAAATTAAATGTTTCCAATCTCAGAGTCTGAGTAATATCTCAGTGATTAAGAGCACTTGTTGAAAAATTATGAAGGCCTGAATTACAGGAAAGCCTGGTGTATTCATTGTAGTGGCTTACTTTCTTTTAATGAAGCCAAAAAATAGGGACCTGGTTCAGGGAGAAACCTTGCCTCCAAAAACCAGCCAAGTATTACAGTGGATAACAAAACTTAGAGGGTAACAAACGTTTTCATCTGACTTCGGTGCCTATGCAAAGATACAAATCCCTGCATATTCATATGATCACATATTCATAGACACATACACATATGAATATATATACAAATTAAAATATTTTAAAAATTTAAAAATTAGCCAAAATTTATGCATGCAATCCAATGTACACACACTTAGAGGCATAATGCGTTCTACAAAGATATTCTAATCTATTGTTTAAAAGTGAAACTAAGAAATAAATGTCTTTTACATTTGTAGCAGGGAAGGTTGCAGTAGTAATCTACTACAGCTATGAGGTCTGTGACCACTCAGAGCCTCTATTATTTCTTACTGACATAGAGCTAGTATGACATATAATTTTCTCCACCTGTTCCTTTACATAAATATTTGAGTCTATGGGTAAGGGTTTGTTCATTTCCCCCTTTTTCTGTCCACCATAATCATGAGTCATGAGGATTCTTCAGCCTCAGTATATTATTCATTATATAAAGTATTTGGTTTTGTCAGTTTTATTGTTTTTTTTGGGGGGGGGTTGTTTTTTGGTATTTCAAGACAGGGTTTCTTTGCCTGGACTGTCCTAGAATTTGATGTGTAGACAATGCTGACCTCAAACTCAGAGGTCTGCCTGCTTCTGTTTACCTAGTTCTGGAAATAATGATGTGTGACATGACCATCCATCTTTGACAGAGTTCTTTAGAGACATGGTTTTCAGTCTTCCTAATGCTGTAACCAATGAATGATACAGTTCCTCATGTTGTGATGTCTCCTAACCAAAATACTATTTCAGTGCTACTTCATCACTGCAATTTTGTATTTTTATGAATTTTAAAGTAAATATGTGATGTTCAGGATATTTGATATGTAACTTCCCCACAAAATATCATGTCCCATGGGTTTGAGACCTACTGCTCTAGTGGAACAGGAACAATGGGATGAATGTGTGTGTGTGTGTGTGTGTGTATTTCTAAGCTGATGCTGAAAACCTAGAAGAGCCATTGATCCTTAGTTTATGAAAGAAGTCTAGAAATGCTGGTTCTGATATCAGCAAAGAATTACCAATAGGAACAACAAAATAAATCATCTCAGCAACAAAAGGAAAAGCCAAACAAGTAAATGGCATCTGATTTTCCTTCTGTCAATCCATTTTAAAATGGGTACCACTTGAAATTCTTCTAGATTATCCCGCAGCAAATGAGGAAAATAGATCAGTTCTTCATGTGAGGCTCCCTATCCCAGTAATTCTAATTTTTAGCATATTGAAATAAAAAAAAACAGTCATAATGATTTTCAAAATCAACTAGAGTAAAATCAAAGTTTGTGTCTGTGGGTATCTATTGTATTGGAGTAATACTATAAAACGTTATATTAGACCTCAGATAACCATAATTATTTCAGTTTATTAAAATCAGCATTTTTTAAACTCTCTGAGATTAAAAGTATCTTCTTTCTCAAAATCTAAATGTTGTCAACTGTTGTGATTTCTCATTATAAAAGAGTGGAAAAGCACACTTCATCAGCTGCAATGTTGAACAGTTTTAGAAATTGAGTTCTATAAGTTCAGTTTTATAAATAAATATTATCTCTGGTATCACTCATATTTTACTTAGAAACATATAAAAGCAATTTAACTCAATGTTTTAACTTTTATGTTATGCTTGCTAAAATAAAAGATCTATACTATCAGAACAGAGAAAAACATAGATTCTCTTCTTATATTATCATTTAAGATGTGCTTAAATGTAGAGGCAAAATAAATCAAACAGAATAAGCCATGAAGCTGATAATGTCTTTAAGAAGCTAAAAGCAAGATTTGTTAAAGGTGAGCAATAATGCAGAAAATCTCCTAGCAGAAAATTGAAAGTTGATTGTAGATACAAAGCTTGCTGCTAGACCACCTTTAAAAGAAAATTGCAAAAAAGTGAGTATTGCATGAAATAAATAAAAGGAAGAAAGAAAAGGGGAGAAGAGAGAAAAGAAAATAAGCACGTGAAAAAGAAGCTTCCAGATCTCACATATCCTTTTGGTGATTCAGTTGTATGCAATGAAATGACATCCTATAAAAACTGACATATATATATATATATATATATATATATATATATATATATATATCATGATTTTCAACTAAGTTGTTTTCAACTTCATAACATGTCTTCCTTTAATTCATGATTAATAACTTGAATTAAAAATGGATTGCTAACTATTCATTCATTTCAAATGTCCAAAATATCATAAGCAATAGAGTTTTAAACTTGAGTCAGAAACCACATTCACAGTATTTGTATCTGTGACTATCAGATGGGAAAAAATGCTTTCAAATAATTTTATGTTTAAAATGTGGTATTAACATGCTGTATGTAGCTCTCATTTAGAATGCAATCCAAAAGAATCATACATTAGAATATACAATACAAATTTCTTATTCAATTTTGAGATTACTTCTTTTTAAACATTTATTTATTTTATTTATATGAGTACACTGTAGCTGTCTTCAGATGCACACCAGAAGGAGGGCATCAGATCCCATTACAGATGATTGTGAGCCACCTTGTGGGTGTTGGGAATTGAACTCAGGACCTCTGGAAGAGCAATTGCTACTCTTAACCACTGATCCATCTCTCCAGCCCTGAGATTATTTTTTTTTAAATTCTTATTCTCTCTCTAACTACTATTAATTTTGCCAAGCTAGTCTTGTGACTGAGACCTGCCGTGCTGTGTGTTCAATTTTCAGGGATCAAGGAGTTAAATTATTAAAGAGAATGACTTTCCTTATCCCACTTGATTTCAAATGCCAATTGCTGCTCATCTAGTTGTAGGATTCCATGCTTACCTACCCAAGCCCCACATTGTAGGATTTTGTCTGGCTTGAGCTTACACAGGTTTTGTGAATGTAGTCACAATCACTGTGATTTCACATATGAAACTTCCCTATTATATCCATAAAACACTCTTTCCTAATAGTTTTTCAGTGTTTTAGATTCGATTAATCTTTCTGGGGTTGAAAAGATGGCTCAGGTGTTAAGAGTACTAGCTACACTTCCAGAGGTCCTGAGTTCACTTCCCAGCAACTACATGGTGGCTCACAGCCATCTATAATTGGATTTGATACTCTTTTCTGGTTGTTAGTGACAGTGTGCTCATATACATAAAATAAATTAATAAAAATCTTTCTGGTCTCTGATCTATGAAGATACCCAGAGCCCTAAGGGAAATGGTTGTAATATAAATGCCTTATTTAGGAATAAATGCAATAAGATATTTTGTTTTCGGTTTGTTGACCACTTATGGGGGTTCTGGAGGTATATCTGGGTCAATTGCCATCTACTGAAAGATTTTTCAAATAAGGGTTGAGAGATTCTCTGATTTATGGGTATAGCAAAGCACTATTAAGAAACATTTTAAAATTGTGGCCATTTAGCAGAATAATTGTATTAAGTTTGTTTTCATGGTCTATGACTAATCAATGCATAACACCTTGGCCCCTTTGTGGGTTCTATCTCATGGAGTTGGCCTCTGACCTAATCAAAAAATGTTTGGTTAATCCCCCAAATATTGGCTTCATTGTTGTACCACTGAGCCTTTCTCATCAGGCCAGTCACTGTTTTAACTTGTTGGGTCCACAAATGGGTGAGATTGAGGCTAAATTTTCTCCTTCCATCAGAATGAATAATACTTTTCAGCACCATAAGCACTAATCAGTAGATAAAAAGCCTCCAGCTACTGCCAGATTGATGCCTACATGTCCAGTCACTGAAATCTAACAGAATGTCAACTTCTACTTTATATGTTCTTGCCACTCAACAATAAGAGTTTCCATCATAGAAATGCAAAGTCATCAGCTTTAATTTAATTGGCAACAACTTGCACTGCCTTATTTCATCTCATCTGAGATGTGAATCAACCTCTTAACTACTTTACCCACTGGTTATTCTTAGTAGTTTTGAATATATTGTTGACACAGTAATATTAGTCAATTTATCATAGATTGTTGACCTATGTGTCATTATTCATATTGCAACTAATCTCTAACTGTATCTAAAAATATAAATTAATTATTATCTATATGTATGCATAGGACAATATATAACTATAGATACATTGGGTATTCCCTATGGGTTCAATCATCCAGTGGGGAACTTGAAACCTACCATTCACTTTTAAAGAGTATGGCATTGTGTTGAAGTTTGTTCAACTAATTTCATTTGGCCAAAGATGTTCGTTTATCTTGTATATTGTCCTATGCTAAGAACATGAGCATGAAACTTTTACATTATCATATATACTCAAGAAATCTGCCTCTAGAATTTTATCATTTTATAGTAGTCCTGGATTTTTGATATGTATTTTAATGTATTATTGTATTAAATTATAGTTAAACTTCAAAATTAATGTTAATCAAGATAATTACATTCTTAAATGAGATCTAACTGCTAAGCATTCAAAGGGAATAAAAATATGAAGTCCTATATATGTAGTCTGATTTTCTAGCAAATTTGCAGAGCAAACTTAGAGATGAGAGTTATTGGTACTCATCACTCTACAACTAATCTGATTGTATATTTTATCCTTTGCTATACCTTTGTGTTCATTGATATTACTGTCACATTTCATCATTATATTGAAAAGAAGTGAAATATGTAATATTATATATTACCTCTATACCATAAGACAAGTAGACTGCTTTTAACTTTTGCATTTTTCTGTTGAATTTAGGAAAATAAACACTTGTGATATAGAAATTTTAAGGGAAAAGGACTAAATTTTATAACTATGTCACTAAAATAAACAGCATTTTAGAAAGATCTCCTTAGAGTTACATAAACTAAAATTGCAATGTATAAGTTAATTTGACCAGATGTTAAACAGAACATGTTATATGCCCATTAAATTAAAAGTTGATATCAAAGTATATTTGACAATATGTATGCTTGCATCATTGTGTACTCTGAAATATACTTTCTTCTTTCATATGTTTAAGCTAGTGCATAATTACCCCTTCTCCTAGGTCTGTCATTTTCCACTCATAATATCTGAGGAAATACCAGAAGGAAATGAAAGAGAGACTCAACCTACCTCCTAGTTTTGAATTTGAAGTAGAACACAAATTCTGTATTCAATCAAAGGTGCCATCTCAATCTTGGCTAGATCAGTAGAAAAATGAGTACACATCAATCATGATACACATGAGCTAAGCTTTGCTTCAATTCCCCTTTGTAATTATTCCTTAGGATAATTGTCTTTAATGTTTCTCAGTATATAAAATGAGAATTTGAAAATAATATAATAGTTGTTTATAAATTTATATGAGCCTTAGACTTGATTTACTTTGTAATCAAATAAGGCTAACTTATTAAGAAAATATGTCACTTATACACACACACAAATAAGTTCAATTTAACATTTACAAATAGTTACTCATTAGTTGCCATACCTTCACTATATTTTTAAAATTAAATTTTAGTTTCAGCATTGCTATGGGAATTTTCATCCTGAGGAGGACTAGACACCATCTGCCTGCATCAGCATTCATTTCCAATTGCAAATAAAAGTATGATTCCACAAAAGTTCATCCTTGAAAACCAATTAATTGCTCAGGGTTACTTGTAGAGTGTAGGTGAGGGCATGTGAATAGCCTCACTGGAACGTTTGCACTTAGCATGGATGATGGCTTCTCTGTGGTTGAGTAAATGGAGCCCTCTCTCATATCCTTCCAACTCTATATACTTACAGCATTTCCCCAAGGCCACATTCAAAAATTACTTTCATATATCTGTTTGGAATGAGTAGCTAGATCCTGTAGTTAGAGTACCAAACCCACCCAGCACCCTGTCTTATGAGGAAATAGAAATAATTAACAAGCCTAGCAGTGACAATCTTTTGCAAGGGGCACACCTGCATAAAGATGGTGGCAGTTTGTCTCAGATAAGAATTCTATAAAACAATTATATTATCAGTAAAGAACATTATAAAATAGAATATTGTTTCATAGTCCTTATTTTTTCAGATTGTTAAAAAGCACTGTGGGAAAAGAAGTATGTTGCATACATGAAAATGTTTTTACTCTTAGTAAAATGCTGATGTGAAGAACCATTTATATGTTAGTCTAATATGTAGGAACCTGAATTACTCCAAATGAGGAATATACCTGATTTGAAATAATGTATACAACACTCAATTTGAAATTTTTCTTCTTGTTACAAGTAGAATATTCGTACCAGATATAGACAACCTGGAGCAAGAAATACTAATTAAATTTTCCTAGATATATTCTAAGAGTAGCTTTAAAACTCAATAACATTTCTAGAAATACACTAAGCAAGAAATGCTACATAACATTAATGGAATCTTTAGTCTCCCTGGTACTAGGAAGATGCAAATCACCTTTCTATATAAAGCATATCCAAAAGAGAAAAATCTTCTAGCAAGAAGAAATGGCAATAAATTTTCAAAATGTATTCCAAAAGACTATATTTGCAGCCAAGTATCATACCTTGGGTCCCATTAAAAAACCTGGACCTATAGGCTTGGATAAGCATGAATTTTCATGAATTACTTTTACTAAAGTTTGCTACTGGCTTTAAATCAAGGTAACAGGATGCTCCAAGTCATTAAACCCAAACATCCTGGACACACATTACATTCTTAGGAAATGACATTGCTAAATCCAAAAATCACAGTAGAAGTAGATTTGTGGTAACCTTCATTACAACTGTAAGAAAGCCAAACTATCAGTTGCAAATCAAGCAGCCTGATTGATATATTGAGTTAATTAAAAATAATTTCAGTTAAAATGATTTAGTAAAATTAATGAGTAAATTTTTACATTTATTGTAAAACATTTAATGTTAGTAGAGCATATGTCATATTAAAGAAAATGAGACCTGAAAGCTAAATATTTAAGAAGGATGTAACTGGGGGGTAAGGTGGAGAAAGAACTAGGGTATATGATAACTAAAACTAAAGAGGTATGAAAAGCTTTATAAGCTAATTACAAAATATACATATATTTTAAAAAATAATTTGATATAGGTATAGTGCACAATTATATGATGCTGTCACTGGAAAATATGAGTTATTAAATAAAAATAAGAGTGCCTGGCATAGGATACATTCTCTATTAGTTATTGGTCAGGGGTATTCCAGAGGCACTCAAAGGAAAACAACCTAGTCGCATTTATCTTAGTTTCTAAGCACACCACCTACTTTGGATGTGGGGCATAGAGATAAATCTTCAACTGACTGGAAATCTTCCTTACTTTGGGCTAGCTTTTATGGTATAATGTAGGCTGCTAGGGGACAAAAGGCTTTAGTGGTTTTATCCAGAAGTAGATGCTAAAAAAGTTATTTGTCAGGCAAGATGTGCTTCCTGATAGGATAGAAACGTGACTGTAATGAGGGGATAGTCGTAGCATGCTATCTTCATGATAAAGCATTTGTGCTTGGTACTATAAAACCAGTCAAATGTCTATGGATATGGAAGTCATAAGTATTTGTCTTAGTTTGAATTTTATTGCTGTGAAGAAACACCATGACCAATGCAATTCTTATAAATGAAAACACTTAATTGGGTTGGCTTACAGGTTCAGAGGTTCAGTTCATTAACATCATGGCAGCATCCACATAGACTTGGTGGTGTAAGAGTCAAGAGTTCTATATCTTAATCTGAAGGCGGTCAGGAGGAGACTGTAATTCCACACGTAGCAGAGCTTGAACATAAGAGACTTCAAAGTCTACCCACACAGTGACACACTTTCTCTGACAAGGCCACATCTATTCAATCAAGTACACACCCCTTAATAATGACAGTCCCAGCGGGCCAAGTATTCAATATATGAATCTATAGTTGCCAAATCTATTCAAAACACAACTTTGATGAGGAACCTACTATTAATACTTCACAAACATTTCAGTTATCACACTGTCTTTTAAATATTTATATACCTATATTTGTACTTCTCAAAACATTGGTTAGAGAGGTTTAATTTTCCAGTGATCTATGAAAACTGAAGAAAGTTCTAACTGTTCAGTGAGGTAAGAATAAAGCAATGTGAGTGCTGAACCCTAAATGAAACATTTATATCTTCCTACATACAAATTTCAGGGAGAATCCATGCTAAGGAGGCAGAAAAATGTAACAACTAGATGATAGTTGTTGTACTCATGAACCCATATCAACTATGCTTATCTGCATGTGCTGTTTGTTTTTTGTCTACTGGACAAAAAACCTAGACATATATGCAAAGAAAAAGTTGTAATTCAGGAATTATCTTCATAATATTGGCCTTTTGGCAATTCTGTATTGTCTTGATTAATGATTGATGAAGGAGAGCCCAACTCAGAGTGAGGGGTCCTACAACTTTGCAGATAGTCGTAAGTTCTATAAGAAAGCAGTCTGAGAAAGCTGAGATGAACAAGCGAGTAAGCAGAATTCTTCCATGGTTTCTGGATTCGTTCCTGTCTCTAGGTTTCTTCCATGGTGGTGTTCTTTTCCTGACTACTTCAGTGATGGCCTTTTTCTTAGAAATAGAATATGAATTGAACTCTTTCCTCTCTAAGTTTCTTTGTGTTATGGTGTTCTATCAAAGCAGTAGAATACTAAAGCAATATCCTAATTCAGTCCATAAACAGTTCTAAAATGAATTGAAGAGAGATGTCACAGGGCCTTATTCCAAGAGGAAGAGCTATACATGGTTGCTGGCTGTTAGGTTAGAGAAAGATTTGTGTGTGTGTGTGTGTGTGTCTGTATGATCATTAATATGCTCATACACCAATGCACTTATTTGCAGCAGTAATTTGACTCAATGACAGTGGAAGCAACAAAAGGAACAGTATTAAAGTTGGCAGGGAAATCCATTGGGAGTAGTTTATGAAGAACTGGCTTGGGCAATAGGATATAGATATGCTCAAAATATATGTTGATGCACTAAATTCTAGAAGAACAAAATGCTATAAAACATTTTAATGATATTCTGACTATGGAGAAATAGTTTTAAGTTTTTAAAATTTATTCTTCTCACATACAATACATTTAGAATGTGGCCTCCCCTCCCTCCACTCCTCTCAGTTACTCCCCCAGACACTCCCCCTCAGTTTCCCTTCTAAAAAGAGAAAGCCTCCACCAGGGATATAAATGGCTCATGGAATAATAAGATGCAACAAGACTAGGCACAAACACTCGTATCAAGACTGAATAAGGCAACTCAATGGGATGGAATTTGTCCCAATAGCAGGAGAAAGCGTCAGAGATAGCCCTACTCACACTGAATCAAGCTCCACAAAAACATTAAGCTAAAGAACTACGACATATATGCAAGGACCTATGGACGTCCCATGATTGCTTTTTCACTCTTTGTGAGCACCTATGTGACCTGCATCGTTGATTTAGTAGGCCTTGTTCTCCTGGTATCCAGAGACCTCATTAATATATATGATGATCCAGAGAAGAGATGTATTAAAGAACATAGGTGATAGCCAGATGTACTGACTATAACATCTAATAGTACCTTGTTACAGCATCATTTTCCTGAAGAAAAGTGTTCAAGGTATGTTTCAGTGAATAAAGATATATAAGGCTTCTATACAACAAAACTGTTGACTACTACAATATTGGTGTATTGACTGTCACATAGCTTACTTTTTTTAGAGTATACATAAGTAAAATTTATCTGTATCATAAGATATAATAAATGTCTAGATTCCTAAGTGGTCTATTCATTTTTTAATAATACAGAAGATAAGACAAGATATAGTGGTAAATCTTTATATTACTATACTTAAAAAGTGTTAAGAAAATCAAGAATTCAATGTCATCTTTAGCCAGATAGCAAGTTTGATGCCAGCCTAGACTATATGAGGCCATTTATCAAAACAATAAGTAAATGAAAATACCAAGAAATTAGTTTGTGTAACCTAATCTGCCTTCAGAAAATCACAGGAAATTCCAGCTTGATTTAAATGAGATTGAAAATGATAATGGTACAGTCCACTGTGAAATGCCAGAGCTTGTCCAGCACAAACTTGATAACATTTTTGAACCCGTCCTTATTCCTGAACCTAAGATCCGGGCTGTATCTCCACATTTTGATGACATGCACAGTAGTACAGCATCCACAATCAATTTAATTATCTCCCAAGTAGCCAGTGGTGACATCAACACAAATATCCAAGCTCTGACACAGATTGATGAGGTCCTGAGGCAGGAAGACAAAGCTGAAGCTATGTCTAGCCACATTGATCAGTTTCTGATAGCAACATTCATGCAGCTAAGACTCATCTACAGCACACACATGGCAGTTGAGAAGTTGGACAAGGATTAAATCATCAAGTTGTATAGCTGTATCATTGGCAACATGATTTTGCTATTTCAGATAGAGAGCCTGGCCAGGGAGGCCTCCACTGGAGTACTGAAAGACCTGATACATGGACTGATCACAATAATGCTGGATTCTCGGATTGAAGATCTGGAGGAAGGACAACAGCTGATTTGTTCTGTGAACCTCTTGGTAGTGAAGGTTTTGGAGAAATCAGACCAGACCAATATCTTCAGTGCCCTGCTTGTTTTACTTCAGGACAGCCTGCTAGCAACAGCTAGTTCTCCCAAATTCTCAGAGCTTGTAATGAAGTGTCTATGGACAATGGTTCGACTATTGCCTGACACCATCAACAGCATTAACCTAGACAGAATCCTTCTCGACATCCACATTTTCATGAAGGTCTTTCCCAAAGAAAAATTGAAGCAATGTAAAAGCGAATTTCCTAAAAGGACTCTAAAGACCGTTCTGCATACTTTATGCAAATTAAAAGGACCTAAGATCCTAGACCACCTTACAATGATTGATAATAAGAATGAGTCAGAACTGAAGGCTCACCTGTGTTGGATGATGAAGCATAGCGTGTACCAGACTAGGAGCAAGTCTGATAAGGAAACAGAAAAGGGGCAAGTCTGATAAGGAAACAAAAGGGAGCTTCTCGAATAGATGAAAAATCAAAGATCAAAGGAAATAATTTCTTAGCTGAGATTTTTAAGAAGATTGGCTCTAAAGAGAACACTAAGGAGGGCCTAGCAGAGTTATATGAATATAAGAACAAATATTCAGATACTGACATTGAACCGTTTCTGAAAAATTCCTCACAGTTCTTCCAGAGTTATGTTGAGAGAGGCCTTCGGGTGATTGAGATGGAAAGAGAAAGCAAAGGCCGCATCCCCACTTCAACAGGCATTTCCCCTCAGATGGAGGTCACATGTGTGCCCAACCCCACAAGCACAGTGTCCTCTCTAGGTAACACAAATGGAGAAGAATTGGGACCATCTGTCTACCTGGAAAGACTAAAACTTCTCCAGCAGTGGTGTGGTCTTGACAACACAAAGCAAGATGACCGTCCTCCACTGACCTCTTTGCTCTCCAAACCAACAATTCCTCTTCCAGTTGCCTCCTCCACAGACGTGCTCAATAGAAAGCTCTCACAGCTATGGGAGTCCGGGGAACAGTACCAGCACTCAGACCTAGATTCCAACGAGACCCACTCTGCAGGAGCCATGACCTCCTCCTCCACAACTAACATTGATGACTTGAAAAAGAGACTGGAGAGAGTAAAGAGCAGTCGCAAATGAAGCTGCCCATCCCTCAGCACTCTGCAGCGTTAGTTTACTAATCTAGAAGTCCTATAGTGTGGAGCAGCCACTGCAGGCCTCTTTGTACACAAACTGGTTGTATGTATCAGACTATAGATGGGGAAGAGCAGTGGTGGCTCAAGTCTGCACACGCTCTGCTTCTAGAAGCCTAACTGTGGGTTAGGTTAGTGTACAGACTTCTAAACAGCTGCTCCCTCAGCTCACAGTAGGTTGCATATCTTTTTTTGTTTTGTTTTAATGGCTCATTTGTAAAATTGTCCTAATTTTTCCTAGCGTTCAGCCATTAGAAACTCTTTTAATAGTTCCTTTTGAGTTGTGAGCTCTTCTTCTGTAGCCCTGAAAGGACACTATATTCTGTATGAATGCATGGCATGAGACAACTAATTTAAGAGTCTTTTATAAATAAAGTTTGCATTAACTATAAAAAAAAAGAAGATCACAGGAAAAAATCCTAATTTCCTATATATTTAATGACCATACAACACTGGATAATAGTTTAAAAATACAAATGTGGATTTGGAGAGATGGCTCAGTGGTTAAGAGCTTTTGCTGCCCTTACAGAGGGCATGGATTTAGTTCCCAGAACCTACATGGTTTCCAATAGCCACCTACAAACCCATGTCTAGGAAATCTGACAGCCTCTCTGCCTCTATTAACCTCCATGGGCACTAGAAATGTGCTTGGTGCACATGCATAAAAACAGGAAAAACACTCAGATACATTAAATTAAATTTAAAAACTAAAATTAGAAATACAAAAATGGTATTTGAACTATGTAGGCATATTGCAAATTTAAATGTGTGGATTTGGATAGCTCTTGCAAGCAACCTGATTTTCTACATTAGTTTTTATTATACAAGCCTAACTAAAACTGAGTGCTATTAAAATACATTATACTGGAGTATAGTGTGGGACTCACAAAAATGGTGACAAGGTGATTTAGGAACTAAAAATATCTGTTATTTCTCAACTCTATCAAATACAATATATCTTTAGTGTAGATGAGTCATTTCTTCTTAAATTTTAAACAACATTTTATAATGTGGATATATGTATGTTTCTTAAAAATATGAAATAAAATGGATATTTCTGGTGGAATGTGGGCAGGTAGGGATGGGAACAGGAGGAATCAGATGTTGGGAGGAGAGAGAGAGAGAGAGAGAGAGAG